>NC_091950.1:374733665-374850325 GCF_031021105.1 Erythrolamprus reginae | reverse complement strand
TAATAAAATTGCTTCCAAAAAATGGCCACACCAAAAAAAGTTGTAAAAAACAAAGAGTTATAAATATAAATTCCTGGTAGATGGTATACAATTCAGTCAATAATTCTCAAGATAAATCAAATGTAATAAATGTTGGTAATGCCATAATACAGAAAAAAAGCATTATGCTGTATGCAATAGACATGTAAAAAAAAATCAAAAAGTTTTAGAACCAAATTTGAATTCTAATCACTTTTCTTTTATTACCTGAAATAATAGCTTGGCCTTATTGCCATGCACTCAAAAGCCCGACTGGGCAGGGGATGTCTTATTTTGGGGGAAACAGGGTAGGCATGATTCTAGGACAATCAGCAACAACCAACAATATTGGGTAAGGGATAAAATTAGCAGAATATTAGAAAAAGATGTATGTTACTAATGTTATGTGCTAGGGGACTTACAATTGGTGAATATGCAACAATAGTAAAAACCAACTGTATAAAATTACAAGAGAAGTACAGAGGCAAATTCAAATGTTTAGATTATGTTTTTAAAAGGAAAAAGGAAATTCATTGAAGAACTGAAATCAAAAATATATGATATCAAAGGTTTGTAAATATGTATATCCGAGTACAATAAAACAGAAGTTAGAGCTTAATATTTTGCATTAAATGTTTTAATAGTTGTTTCTTCTGTTTTTTCCTGTTAGGTGATTTATCTTTAAAAAAGAGCATAGTGGAGATGACTGATATTCAGGTCAAGACATTTAAAAAAGACTTTAAAACCCTTTCCTATTTTGTTAAAAGTAATTTAATGTTTTCTGCAACTTCTCTGCCTATTTACTGATTTCTTCTTTGTCATATTTATTTATTATTTTTCCTTTTTACCTTTTGTTCTCTTTGAAACAGAATTCAGTATGTAATATTTCTCTTTGTCTACATTAAGTATCGACATTTACAGACATGGGTTCACCAGAACTTCTTTGATCAGCCTTTGCTAGGTAACAAACAAGCCACAAATAAGGGTCATTTGAACCAGCATGTCTCAGCATGTCAAGAGTGACAAGTCTCTACCAAACAATTAATACAACAGAGAAAGCCATAACTGCTACATTTCCTGCTGCTGCAGTAAATAATTTCTGTTCAAAGTAATAGAAAGTGCAGGTTTGTATAAATCTAATCAGCAGACTCGTCACTGAGACATGCTGATTCAAATGACCTTCACATTTGGCTTGTTGGTTGATGAGAAAAATGATAATTTTACACTTGCAATAAATGTACTCATTTACAAAGGGCAGGTAATTAATTTAGTCTCTTTCTAGCAATTAACTCACAGGTAAATGAGTACAAAACAACAAAAGTATTGCAAGTGTAAAATTATGGTTTTCTCTTATTACTTCTATTTATAAATATTTCTTTATATTAATTTATATGTGCAAAAGTATTTTCAACAAGATGTTCTACTTATTGAGGGATGGATCCTTGGAGAGGGGCAGCATACAAATCTAATAAATAATAATAATAATAATAATAATAATAATAATAATGATAATGATGATGATGATGATGATGATGAAGGCTCACAGATAATTGTGGACATTGCTATTCTCCATCTCTTTTCCTGCTATCACTCCTATTCTCTTTTACAAAAATAAACTGCCTTTTAAAAGTAACTTTTTAATGGGGTTTTAGTTTTAGATAATGTTTTAGTTTTAGATAATGTTCGACTTCTTTTTTATCCCCTTGTATCTATTTATATTGTATTTTTATTGTTGTTGTAAGCCGCCGAGTCCTTCAGGATTGGGCAGCATAGAAGTCAAATAAATAAATAAATAAAAACCCCGAACATATTCCTCCTTAAAGAGATGTTGAAACTTCATTATGCAAAATGTGCCTTTTCTGTCACAACCTCTGGCCTGTGGAACACCCTTTCCCCTTCTGATTCATTTGGCAAGGCTCTACTCTCATAGCCTTCTGAAAAACCCTGAAGCCCTGGCTCCACACCCCTTCCCCGACTGGTGCTGGGATGGGGTCAGATGGATGAGACTATTTAATGAGGAGGCTGGAAGCAATAGCAATAGCACTTATATATACCACTTCACAGAGCTTTACAGCCCTCTCTAAGTTTACAGAGTCAGCCTATTGACCCCAACAATCGGGGTCTTCATTTTACTAAACTCGGAAAGTTTAGTACCAGGTTTTAAATATTTTAATAGATATCTCTAATTCACTTTTTTTTGGTTGATGTTGTTTTAATTGCTGATTTGGAACCATTCAGGGTTTTATACAAGATAATACAGGTTTCCCCGGTTCAGCTGTGTCCAACTCTGGAGGGCCATGCTCATTTATTTATTTATTCGATTTTTATGCCACCCTTCTCCTTAGACTCGGGGCGGCTTACAACATGTTAGCAAGAGCACTTTTTAACAGAGCCAGCCTATTGCCCCCACAATCTGGGTCCTCATTTCACCCACCTCGGAAGGATGGAAGGCTGAGTCAACCTTGAGCCATGATGAGATTTGAACCGCTGACCTACAGATCTACAGTCAGCTTCAGTAGCCTGCAGTACAGCACTCTACCTGCTGCGCCACCCCGGCTCACTATTTCATCCCTATTTCTTAGCCAAGGGAGCCAGCATTGTCTGAAGGCACTTCCCTAGTCATGTGGCCAGCATGACTATATGCTAAGGCAAAAAGAACCCTGTTACCTTCCCATTGAAGGAGCAGAGGAAAGTAAGGGGAGCTCATGTTTTTATGTGGCAGTCAGGTCTTGAACCCAGGCTATCCAGCCAACAAGCCCAGTGTCTTAACCACTGAACCAACCCCACCCCACCCACCAACAGCTATAAAAGGGTTTTAAATAAATCAAAATAATAAAGAAAAAGTTACTGGGTTCTATATACAGGTATCCAACTCTTTGGGCTATTGATTCTTGGAGGATATACTACATGTCACTAAGATGAGTACATCCCCACACATTTTGTAAATATTTAAGTATATCTTTTCATGTGACAATACTGAAGAAATGACACTTGGCTACAATGTAAAGTAGTGAGTATAAAGTGTAAAGTGGACTTGTATAACAGTGTAAATGTGCTGTCCCCTCAAAATAATACAATACACAGCCATTAATGTCTAAACTGCTGGCAATTAAAGTGAGTACACCCCTAATTTGAGTATTGCCCACAAGATCATATGCTGCAACATCCTACCGGTCAATGACTACTTCAGCTTCAACCGCAACAACACAAGAGCAAGCAACAGATTCAAACTTAATATGAACCGCTCCAAACTTGACTGTAAAAAATATGATTTCAACAATCGAGTTATCAAAGCGTGGAACTCATTGCCGGACGCAATTGTGTCATCCCCTAACCCCCAACATTTCTCCCTTAGACTCTCCACGATTGACCTCTCCAGGTTCCTAAGAGGCTAGTAAAGGGCGTACATAAGTGCACTGGTGTAGCTTTCGTCCCCTGTCCAATTGTCTTTCCTTTCTCTCACTTATCATATATATTTTCTTTCTTTCATATATCCTCTCCTCTAAGTTCACTTTACCCTTATATATATTACTGCATGTCTATTTTTCTTCCTATGTATTTGTGTATTGGACAAATTAATAAATAAAATAAAAATAAATTTAAAAAAATGATAATGTTCAAATGTGGCACAAAGTATAGTGGTATCTCTACCTACAAATGCCTCTACTTATGAACTTTTCTAGATAAGAACCAGGTGTTCAAGATTTTTTTTGCCTCATCTCAAGAACCATTTTCCACTTACAAACCCAAGCCTCCGAAACTGTAACCGGAAAAAGCAGGGAGAAGCATCCATGGGGCCTCTCTAGGAATCTCCTGGGAGGAAACAGGGCTGGAAAAGGCGGGGAGAAGCATCCGTGGGGGCCTCTCTAGGAATCTCTTGGGAGGAAACAGGGCCTCCACCCTCCCTGTGGTTTCCCCAATCACACACATTATTTGGTTTTAGATTGATTCCTATGGGGAAAATTGCTTCTTCTTACAAACTTTTCTATTTAAGAACCTGGTCACGGAACTAATTAAGTTCATAAGTAGAGGTACAACTGTACCAAAGTTTTGTGTGGCTACGATTATTTTCCAGCACTGCCTCTTATGCATAGAGTTCACCAGTGTTTCACTGCGGTCCTCCACCCCGACGATATCATGGAGCCAGTGGATGTTAGAGTTCTTGTGCACCTCCACCTTCCGTTTCAGGATGCCCCACAGCCCTTCAACCTGTGTAGCAATGCTTTCAGCACTCGTACGTCTATTTCCCAAAGACAACCTCTGGATATGATGCTGGGCATATTAAGCTTAATGGTTGTTAAACTGGCTACGATTGCTATGTCCACAAAGGTTTTTATGGAATAATAAGCACTGAAGGGAATCACTCCTTTAGAACAGTGTTTCCCAACCTTGGCATCTTGAAGAGATCTGGACTTCAACTCCCAGAATTTCCCAGCCAGCAAATGCTGGCTGGGGAATTCTGGGAGTTGAAGTCCAGATCTCTTCAAGTTGCCACGGTTGGGAATCACTCCCTTAGAGCAGTTATTTTCAACCTTTTTTGAGCCGCGACACATTTTTTACATTTACAAAACCATGGGGCACATTGAGTTGGGGGGGGGCTAAAAAATGTTTGGACAAAAAAATTCTCTCTTCCTCCCTTTTGCTCTATTTCTCTCTCCCTCTCTCTCCCCATCCCTCTTTCTTTCTCTCTTCTTTCCTCTTTATTGCTCTCTTTCTCTCTCCCTCCCTACTTCCCTCTATGTCTTTCTCTCTCCCACCTTCCCTCCCTCTCTTTCTCTGTCTCTCTCTCTCTTGCTTTCTTTCTCTTGCTCTCTCTCTTGCTTTCTTTCTCTCTTGTTCTCTTTCTCTCTTGCTTTCTTTCTCTCTCTCTCTTTCTCTCTCTCTCTCTCTTGCTTGCTTTCTCTCTTGTTTTCTTTCTCTCTCTCTTGCTCTTTCTTTCTCTCTTTCTCTTGTTTTCTTTCTCTGAGCTTCGCGGCACACCTGATCATGTCCCGCGGCACACTATTGTGCCACGGCACACTGGTTGAAAAACACTGCTTTAGAGGGATGTGAAACCTGTTGAATGTTCCTTTTCCTTTCTTTCTGGAGAATCATACAAACTGATCTGGATGAAGCTAAGCAGGGCTGCAACTGAAAAATCTGATTACTTTTCCCAAGCCTAAAAAGTCACCTACCAGGGGAAAATGATATTTCTGAAAGAGATCTGAATTATTTTAAAAAAGGGGTTTGAGATTAAAGTAGATTATTTTTGGAGTACCACAATGGCCAAGCTACCTAGTTTGCTTTTCAGACTGGCCAGGTCTGTTCAAGTACGAATAGTTCAAAAGTGTAAATAGTTAATGAATACACTTTGAGTTTAAAATTCTTACTGAGTCACCGAAGGCCAAATACGATGTTATCTTTAATGTATGCTCTGTAGCCAGATTTATTGTTTAATTTTATTTATTTATTTTTTAAAATATGTTTTATTGAAACATTTGTATTAAAAACAAAACATATAGACATTTGAAACAAACATTATTTTTTCCCTCGTTTTTTCTTTTTTCCTTTTTTTTGTGTATATGTATATGTCATAATGTTATTGCTTAATTTTAATTAATTGTAGACATGAAGTATTACCAGTTCTCTGGTATACTCTCTCTTTCTATCCATCTCTCTTTTTCCCACCATTGCCATTCATGGATATTGACTTTATTATTATTATTTATTGGATTTGTATGCCGCCCCTCTCCGCAGACTTGGGGCGGCTAACAACAATGATAAAAAACAGCGTGTAACAATCCAATTAATAAAACAACTAAAAACCCTTATTATAAAATCAAACATACACACAAACATACCATGCATAACTTGTAATGGCCTAGGGGGAAGGAATATATGGTATGCTTGTGTGTGTGTATGTTAGTATAGGGGTTTTTCTTAAATTTATAATATTTTAATTAATTGGATTATGTATTGGATTGTCTTTTCACTTGTTGTGAGCCGCCCCGAGTTTTCGGAGAGGGGCGGCATACAAATCCAAATAATAAATAAATAAATAAATAAATAAATATCTTAACTCCCCCATGCCTGGCGATAAAGGTGGGTCTTGAGTAATTTGTATGTAGAACCTTTTCTCTAACTGGTTTACTGATAATTGTCAAATATATGGCTGCATTTTCTACTGAGTAACAAGGTGACATGCTATATCTGGGCTTAGATATATGTGTGTACAGTACTTGGAACAACAAAGGGGATTTTGATATTTCAATCTGAGTGACATAAGCAGCAGGGAAGGATGGTTTAGAAACAGTTTGCCTCTTCCACAGGGTTCCATTGGATGTGATGATATTTCTGGATGTTGTTTTCAGTCATTCCTAGCCTAATCCAGCCCATTTTCTTTTACAATTTTTTTCCTTTCTCCCTTCCGCAATTATATTTTGTTTCTGGAAGGATCTCCTGCTGACAGACAAGCAATTCCAGCAACCCTTGTCTTCGGAGGGGGTCAGCATACAAGTCTAATTTATTTATTTTATTTTATTTATTTATTCATTTGTCCAATACATAAATACATAGGAAGAAAATAGACATGTGATAATATAAAAGAGGGTGAAAGTGACCTTAGAGGAGAGGATATATGAAAGGAAGAGAATATATAAGATAGGTGAAAGAAAGGAAAGACAATTGGACAGGGGACGAAAGGCACACTAGTGCACTTATGTACGCCCCTTACTGGCCTCTTAGGAACCTGGAGAGGTCAATCGTGGAGAGTCTAAGGGAGAAGTGTTGGGGGTTAGGGGTTGACACAATTGAGTCCGGTAATGAGTTCCACGCTTCGATAACTCGATTGTTGAAATCATATTTTTTACAGTCAAGTTTGGAGCGGTTCGTATTAAATTTGAATCTGTTGCATGCTCTTGTGTTATTGCGGTTGAAGCTGAAGTAGTCATTGACTGGTAAGGCATTGCAGCATATGATCTTGTGGGCAATACTCAGATCGTGTTTTAGGCGTCGTAGTTCTAGGCTTTCTAGGCCTAGGATTGTTAGTCTATTTTCATAGGATATTCTGTTTCGAGTGGAGGAGTGAAGGGCTCTTCTGGTGAAATATCTTTGGACATTTTCAAGGGTGTTGATGTCTGAGATGTGGTATGGGTTCCAGACAGATGAGCAGTAGTCTAGAATGGGTCTGGCAAAAGTTTTGTAGGCTCTTGTGAGTAGAGTGAGGTTGCCTGAGCAGAAGCTGCGTAGGATCAGGTTAACAACTCTAGAGGCTTTTTTGGCGATATTGTTGCAGTGGGCTTTAGCACTTAGGTCATTCGATATTAGTATTCCAAGGTCCTTTACAGAATGTGGGTTGGCAGTGAGAGATTGTTTATTCAGTTCGTATGTGCGGTTAGGATTCTTTTTGCCAATGTGGAGGGTAGAACATTTGTTGGTTGATATTTGAAGTTTCCAGGTGTTAGACCTGGCAACTTCAAATATAACTAATAAATAGTTATAGTTTATAGTTATAGTTTATTAGATTTGTATGCCGCCCCTCTCCGAAGACTTGGGGCGGCTCACAACATAATAGTGATACAATACATTACAAATCTAATAGAAGAAGTTAATTCAATTTAAAAACATTAATACATAGTAAAATCCCTAACTATACAATCATGCACATTCAACCGAATCCATCATACAGTAAGGCCGAAAATAATAATAATAACAACAACCCATTGATATAATTACTTTCCAGCATTCCATGGGTGGAAAAATTTAAAAAGTTTCCATAGATCCCAATGGATTTGTTTCATTGTTTGTTAGCTAAGCACTGTAGAATTTATTTTTTAATATATTTTATTGATTTTATAATATAAAACACACACACACAACATATAACAAGTGCTCCGTGATTAGTGCCTGCCACCAGACAACATTCATACCCCTCCACCAAAATGAGGGCATATTTTGTATATACCATTTTAACTCAAGAACAATATATCCATTTGCATATTACAAAGTGATTCCAATTTATTCCTGGTAGCTTGGTCTCGAATTCTACTGACCATATATCCTCTTACCTTGTCCCATTGTCCCATCAGTTCCCACAGATCAGTTTCATTGGCCAAGTTCATCTTCTTATCCATAATCTCAAATTGAATATGATCCACCATATATGATAACAGGTTTTGTATTGTCCATTTTGTTGCATCCTTCCAGCCTAAGCACTGTAGAATTTATAGCAACGTAAGGGTAAGCCATTGCTTGTAGAGTCATGCCCACAAAGGGGCCTAAATTTCCCGCCCATGTAGAGCAGTGTTTCCCAACCTTGGCAACTTGAAGATATTTGGACTTCAACTCCCAGAATTCCCCAGCCAGCGAATGCTAGCTGGGGAATTCTGGGAGTTGAAGTACAAATATCTTCAAGTTGCCAAGTTTGGGAAAGACTGGTGTAAAGTGATTCTACAAACTTAGTATAATGTGTAGTTCAGTTCCAACAGAAGCTTGAACAATATATTTAGCTACTAGTGGTCATTCTCCTTTGAAATGAATTATACTGGCAGAGTTTGTCTTGTGTTTGCACAAATCAGCCTCCCACAAAAGTGATGAAGGAAATAGTGGCCAAAATAAGTCTTGGATAGTTTTCAATCTAATTAATGATAATGTTCCTGGCAGAAATCAGAGAATTCTATACACCCATTCTTAAAACTAGTATTCTCAAAGAGATTAAATTTTTAAAAATTAATTAAAATAAAATGTACGTTCGAGTTCAGTAGAGAGAAGCATAGGTATAGCTGTTTGTGATAAACTGGATTTTATTTTATTTATTTTATTTGGTGGGATTTCTATGCTGCCCTTCTCCGCAGACTCAGGGTGGCTTACAAAAATAGGAATAAAATTCAATACGGAATATAGTAGAAGAAACCCAACCTAAAAACTAATGTTAAACCCCAAGATATAAAAACCAGGCATTCACAATCATTCTAATTCCAATCATACAATTATATTCTCAACCGGAGCAAGACATTAAGTTTAACGACCTCAGGCCTGCTGGCAAAGGTAAGTTTTTAAAGCTTTACAGGTTATCTTCAGTGTGTCAGAAGACTGTTATTATTATTTATTATTATTATTATTATTATTTATTAAATTTGTATGCCGCCCCTCTCCATAGACTGTTATTTGTGTTGTGAAGATTTATATAAAGCAATAGAAACAATCTATTTGCAAATCGTGTACTTACCACTGAATGTTAGATGGAAGTTTAAATGGGTACATATATTTTAATTCAATTAGTTTTGAATTTTAACAAAATATAATTTCTGATAAAATCCCGCAACCATTTTATGGGAAGAAATTCAGGCATATAAGTCTTCTAGACTAGACTACTGCCTCGAAATATATACGTTCTTTTGATCTCATGATTGCTACATGGATACATCACTATAGTGTTTAAGAATAGGATTTCTATCATTAGTAAACAAAATGTCAGATATGAATGTAGTAAACTACAGCAGTGTTTCCCAACCTTGGCAACTTGAAGATATTTGGACTTCAACTCCCAGAATTCCCCAGCTAGTGAATGCTGGCTGGGGACTTCTGGGAGTTGAAGTCCAGATCTCTTCAAGTTGCCAAGGTTGGGAAACACTGAATTACAGGACTCATTCTAATTAAGGCTATCAAATTAACTGCTTTGAGTAACCTTTGCATTAGTAATTGTTTCACTTCTATCCCCCTTTTGTAGAACTTATTTCTGTATTGAATTACCAACCACAGTTAATCAGAAGATGGATGATCTATGGAGGAAGGCAGAAGTATGGTAAATGGCATTTCATTCCTGGAAAGGTAGAAGCATGGGAAAGACTCAAAGTATTTATTCTATAAGGCATAAAAAGCAGAAGAGGAAACTTCAGGATTCTGTTGTTAGACTCTACAACAGGGGTAGGCAAAGTTGGCTCTTCTATGATTTGTGCACTTCAACTCCCAGAATTCCTGAGCCAATCATGCTAGCTCAGGAATTCTAGGAGTTGAAGTCCATATGTCATAGAAGAGCCAACTTTGCCTACCCCTGCTCTACAACAAGGGTGTCAAACTCAATTTCATTGTGGGCTGCATCAGGGTTGTGTTTGACCTCAGAGGGCTGGGGTGGCCTGGCCAGCTCATCACTTATCAGGATTACCTAAGGCAGGACGTTCCTGAGACCCTCCCTCTCTCTCATTATAATCTTCCTTCCTTCCTTCCTTCCTTCCTTCCTTCCTGTTTTTTCCTTCCCTCTTCATTTTCTTTTCTTCTTCCTTCCCTCTTTATTTTCCCTTCCTTGCTCTCTTCCCATATTTTTTTTCTTCTGTCCCTTTCTCCTTTCCTGTCCCGGTGTAGGGTCTCCTGCCTAAGCGGGTAGAAGACCTCCAAGGACCCTTCCCACTCTATTTTATTCTATATTCAAGAAGTGCAGATCTTTCTACGACAATGCTGTGAAGAAGTAATAGCTGGGCTGCTAGATTTCCTCTTTCAGAATTCATTAGAGCAACTGAGTCTGTTTTCTTTGGTATCGTGCTTACGTTATGCTCTTTCATATCCCATACTTTGATAAAAAGCAATTTGCTCTTTCCTTACCTTTCATTTCCTTCCACTGGTTTCCACGGGCACTGATACAGAGCTCAATGTAACTGCAAACTGGCCTCTTCTCCTGAGAATAATCAAACCAAGTCTCATGTCAATCCTGCATGAAAAAGAATGATGGCAGAAAAGGAAACAAAAGGATAATACTTTCCCACATTATTCCCACATATATATATTACTACTGTCCCTCTTGGAGAGAGAGAAATACATGTTGATATGAAAGTAAAGACGTGGAACCAAATTATAATTTGAGACCAAAAATAGCCTAATTGTATGTGTGTGTATTTTTTAAAAAAGAGGCTGGGGGAGTGAAAAACCAACTGAGAAGAATAAGCAAATGGGTCTCCTTTCTGGTGAACTTGGAGACCTTTCCTAGAAAGGAGGCCTGGGATTCCCCCCCCCCCCTCCATGAGAACATTAAGAATCAATCTTTCCCACACTGGAAGTCAGCATCAAACTCTTAGTTTCGTGAAATCTGGACTAAATGTTTCAATAAAGATAATATTGCTACTGTGGGGAAAAAAAGAGAATCAGAAAAATGAATATAGTCTAATTAAATCTGAAAATATGGCTGTGAATGTACTCTGTGTATAATGGAAACAAGGCATGGGTATGTCTAGCCTGGGATGGTTTCTTCTGATCTTGGAACAGCAGTTTAAGGGCTTTGTGTGAGAGTAGACTTACACATAATAGAATAGAATAGAATAGAATTTTTATTGGCCAAGTGTGATTGGACACACAAGGAATTTGGTCCCACAAGAATTTGGTCCCACAAGGATTAGGTCCCACAGAGTGGGCCTTCTCCAGGTCCCGTCAACTAAACAATGTTGGTTGGCGGGCCACAGGGGAAGAGCCTTCTCTGTGGCGGCCCCGGCCCTCTGGAATCAACTCCCCCTGGAGATTAGAACTGCCCCTACTCTCCTTGCCTTTCATAAGCTCCTTAAGACCCACCTTTGTCGTCAGGCATGGGGGAACTGAGACATCTCCCCCGGGCATATACAATTTATGAATGGTATGTCTGTATGTATGCTTGTTTAGAAAATGGGATTTTAAAAATATTTTTAAACTGTAATTTAGATTTGTTGTAAATTGTTTTGACTTTGTTGTGAGCCGCCCCGAGTCTGCGGAGAGGGGCAGCATACAAATCTAAATAATAAATAAATAAATAATTTGTCTTGGTGCATATGCTCTCAGCATACATAAAATAAAATATACATTTGTCAAGAATCATGTGGTATGACACTTAATGATTGTCATAGGGGTCAAATAAGCAATGAAGAAGCAATATTAATAAAAATCTTAGGATATAAGCAATAAGTTACAGTCATGCAGTCAACATGGGAGGAAATGGGTGAAAGGAATGATGAGAAAAACTAGTACAATAGAAGTGCAGATTTAGTAGAAAGTCTGACAGTGTTGAGGGAATTATTTGTTTAGCAGAGTGATGGCGTGCAGAATCTGTAATCTGTGCAGAAAGCAAATACAGTGGCACCTCTACTTAAGGACGCCTCTACTTAAGAACTTTTCTAGATAAGAACCGGGTGTTCAAGATTTTTCTGCCTCTTCTTAAGAACCATTTTCTACTTAAGAACCCAAGCCCGGAAAAATTTCCCAGGAAATTGTACTGAAAATTTAGGAGATAGATGTTTCTCCTTCATTTTTCTCAAAGTACACAGTACCTAGTATACCCAGCTAGATGGCAGTGCCAAGCCAACCTTAGCTGATCTCAAAAAATTAAGCAGGATCACAACTTGTTAGCATTTGGATGAAAAACATTTGAAATTATGAGGACTATAGGTCAGACAGGGCAGTTTGGAAAACATCCTGGAAGACGGCAGCAGAAAACCACTTCATACTACCATGAAACCTATATAGATGTGTCCACGAAATCACCAGGATTTGAGCGTGACTTGAATGCGGCTTTACTTTTAGACCTATTACAGTGATTTTACATTATTTGACACTTCATTATGACCAGATGAAAAAAAGCAGGATTATGACACAAGTTCTGCTTCTACTGGGAATGTGCAATTTCCTGTGCTGTGCATTAAAAAAAGGGTGAGGCTTTACATTGCAATATCAAATGCTGCTTTCTGATTCTCTCTTACTGCCCTGACCTCCTCCACACTCCCCACAAACCTTGGGATGCCCTTACTCGAGTTGTCCCAAGGCATCTTTGTGACATTTTTTATTATTGTATTATTGTATAATCTCTGTTGAGAAATCGATGGAAGGAGCACATTCATGTGGCCAGTCTGGATCTAGCTTTCAAACTACTTAAACGTCATCTCTGCGAGAGCAATCATGGGCTTTCCCAAAAATGCCCATGTCACACCAACACTCCGCAGTCTGCATTGGTTGCCGATCAGTTTCCAGTCACAATTCAAAGTGTTGGTCATCACCTATAAAGCCCTTCATGGCACCGGACCAGGGTATCTACGAGACCGCCTTCTGCCGCACGAATCCCAGTGACCGGTTAGGTCCTACAGAGTGGGCCTTCTCCGGGTCCCGTCAACAAAACAATGTCATTTGGCGGGGCTCAGGGGAAGAGCCTTCTCTGTGGCGGCCCCAGCCCTCTGGAATCAACTCCCCCCAGAAATTAGAATTGCCCCCACCCTCCTCGCCTTTTGTAAGCTCCTTAAAACCCACCTCTGCCATCCCCCTAGGCCTTTACAATTTATGTATGGTATGTTTGTTTGTTTGTATGTATGTTTGGTTTTACAATAAGGGTTTTTAGCTGTTTTTGTATTGGATTTATGCTGTCTTTTATTACTGTTTTTAGCCGTCCCGAGTCTACGGAGAGGGGTGGCATACAAATCCATTAAATAAGTAAGTAAGTAAGTAAGTAAGTAAGTAAGTAAGTAAGTAAGTAAGTAAGTAAGTAAGTAAGTAAGTAAGTAAGTAAATAAATAAATAAATCTCATGTAAGACAAGAATTCACTGCTTTGCTCCAACCAACACAATTTGATTGGCAGGAAACATCAAAGGTAACAAAAGAAGTGATGGGGAAAGATAGATGTTGAGCTGAATTAGAGCTGTTTAGCAAAATGACACTGAAGCCATATACAATGGTGTGTGTGTGTGTGTGTGTGTGTGTGTGTACACATAAATACAAACTTTGTTCTACGATCTCTCTGAATAAAGCACTATAGAACTGTGCCCGGTTTTATTAATTTGTGTTTCTTTATGAAAAGCTTAGCTGAACCATCCTTGCACCCCTGAAGTTCTTTTCTGCAGTTTCCAAAACCCCCTCCAAATTTCAGATTCATCTATTCTGAATTACACGAGAAGCATAGTATGTTTTATAAAAGAAACCCTGAAATCCAAGTCCCAGAGAAAATCCCGGTCCCGCCTCCTGCAGCCCCCACCTCCTGCAAGCCATTAAATATGCCCCCAATCACCCAGCCTATCACCACCGATCATAAAGAAATCATGGTCAATGGTGCTGAAAGCTGCTGAGACAGCTAAGTGAACTTAAAAGGTCACAATTCTCCCCTCCGTTTTCTTACCGAGAAGAAACAGGATTATTTCTCTTCATAAAGTAGATTTTATCTTGAATACACCCCCCCCCCTCCAAAAGACTTTTTAAGAATTACAGCTCTTAGGTAGATAAGGTCCCTTTGTTATTTTCCAAGAAATTTTTGCTTCCTTTAGAACATTTCTTGAAACTAGAGATTTTATCTGCTTTTTGATAAGATTTTCACCAAAGTTATTTCCTGATAGGGAATCATGTTTCATGCTTGACATCAGATGTTCTTACTATGATCAGAGAAAGGCAGTAACAACGTAATGGAGCTTGCTAAACCCTTCTACTGTAACCATTACTGTTGCCATCCTTTCACACTCTTGGGAAAGAGAATCTGTTTGGGAGAAAGACACATAGAGATAAACAATGTTTACACCGTATTCAAAGAATAATTTATACTCCATTCAAAAGAGACAATAAAATAAATAAAAGACAAAAGAGACATTTAGAAAGCTAAGAAAACAAAAAGACCAGAAACAATACCCAGATAAGCAGGTATTAGTACCAGACAAATAATCAAGCAGAAAACAATATCCTAATAAAGGATCTTCTAAGGAGAAAACCATACCACTATCAATATTTGCAGGGCAAACCACTATACATAAACACACACACCTTCACGATTTGGCAGCCCACCCCACCCTCCTTCTAACATTTAACCAGGCCATCAACAACTGGCTTTTTAGGAAGGGGTTGGGTTAGAATACAAAAGAATGAAATGAGGGGAATTGGAGCTGGCTCCAGGGCATCCTAAGATAATGATTAAGACACTGGGTGGGTTTTTGTTTGATTGTTTTATTATTTTATGGGTCTTTTATAGTTACTGGTTTTACTGTTGTTGCTCCCACGGTTGTTTCAGATGGACAGCCATATAAATATTTTAAAGAAAGAAAGAAAATGAACATTAAAAAGAGATACTTTGAACATATATCTGACATAGTGTCATCCCCAAACCCCCAACACTTTATCCTTAGATTATCTATGGTTGACCTATCCAGATTCCTAAGAGGTCAGTAAGGGGCGAGTACAAGTGCACTAGAGTGGCTTCCGTCCCCTGTCCTATTGCTCTCCTATATCTCCTATACCTTTCTTCTATTCCTATATCTCTTCTTCTATTCTTTCATTGATATGTTCTATTACTATATCTTCTTTTCTATTATTTCTTAGATATATTTTACTATGAGTATCTCCTCTATAACCTTCATCATGTATTTTACTATGTATATTTATTTATTTATTTATTTATTCATTCATTCGTTCGTTCGTTCGTTCGTTTATTCATTTATTTATTTATTTATTTATTAATTATTTATTGGAGACTCGGGGCGGCTAACAGCGACAATAAAACAGTGTACAATATATATATATAATAATAATTTAATAATAATAATTTATTAGATTTGTATGCCGCCCCTCTCCGAAGACTCGGGGCGGCTCACAACAAGCGATAAAACAATATTGTAAAGGCACAAATCTAATATTAAGAAAAAACTAAAAACCCTATCAATTTAAAAAACCAAACAACACATACATACCAAACATAAATTATAATAAGCCTGGGGGAAAGGTGTCTCAAATCCCCCATGCCTGGCGGTATAGACTCTGTGGGACCTTATTGGCCGCTGGGATTCGTGCGGTAGTAGGCGGTTCCGGAGGTATTCTGGTCCAATGCCATGTAGGGCTTTAAAGGTCATGACCAACACTTTGAATTGTGACCGGAAACTGATCGGCAGCCAATGCAGGCCACGGAGTGTTGTAGAAATGTGGGCGAATCTGGGAAGCCCCACGATGGCTCTCGCGGCTGCGTTCTGCACGATCTGAAGTTTCCGAACACTTTTCAAAGGTAGCCCATGTAGAGAGCGTTGCAGTAATCGAACCTCGAGGTGATAAGGGCATGAGTGACTGTGAGTAATGACTCCCTGTCCAAATAGGGCCGCAACTGGTGCACCAGGCGAACCTGGGCAAACGCCCTCCTCGCCACAGCCGAAAGATGATGTTCCAATGTCAGCTGTGGGTCGAGGAGGACGCCCAAGTTGCGCACCCTCTCTGAGGGGGTCAGTAGTTTCCCCCCCCCAGGGTAATGGATGGACAGATGGAATTGTCCTTGGGAGGCAACACCCACAGCCACTCCGTCTTGTCTGGATTGAGTTTGAGTTTGTTGACACCCATCCAGTCCCCAACAGCCTCCAGGCACCGGCACATCACTTCCACTGCTTCGCTGACTGGACATGGGGTGGAGATGTACAACTGGGTATCATCCGCATATTGATGATACCTCACCCCATGCCCTTGGATGATCTCACCCAGCGGTTTCATGTAGATATTAAATAGCAGGGGGGAGAGGACCGACCCCTGAGGCACCCCACAAGGGAGAGACCTCGGAGTCGACCTCTGACCCCCCACTAACATTGACTGCGACCGACCGGAGAGGTGGGAGGAGAACCACTGGAGAATAGTGCCTCCCACTCCCAACCCCTCCAGTCGGCGCAGAAGGATACCATGGTCGATGGTATCGAAAGCCGCTGAGAGGTCAAGAAGCACCAGGACAGAGGACAAGCCCCTGTCCCGGGCCCGCCAGAGATCATCCATCAACGCGACCAAAGCAGTTTCCGTGCTGTAACCGGGCCTGAAACCCGACTGTTGAGGCCCTAGATAATCGGCTTCTTCCAAGGACCGCTGGAGTTGGAGCGCCACCACCTTCTCAACAACCTTCCCCATAAAGTGAAGGTTGGAGACTGGACGGTAGTTATTAAGCATATATATAGATATATATCCACTAAAGCCCTCATTGTGTATTGGACAAAATAAATAAATAAAATAAATAAATCTTACAGCATTTCTGGAATCACATGGTCCTTTTGTGGCATACAAAACATGTGGGTTCAATATAATAACACGAAAATCTAATGTACAACAAAGAACTCAGGAGAATCTTTTCTCCAGCTCTGCTTACTTCCCTATGAAAGAAGCCAAGGAAATAACTACAACTTTGGGAAAGATCTGCTTACCCACCTATAAAATGGAGTAATAATCCAAACTCAATAGCCGTCTTCTTGCTAATTGGTCCATTACAAGTACTGTGTTTTGCCAGCATATAATAATGAGATACGTCTCCCAATAAATATGTCAGCTAAGCACTACAATATTGTCTCTATAATTTAATGGACTTGCAGTAGAGAGAAGAGCTGGTTCATGTTTCATTTTGCTTTCAAATAACCAATAACACATTGCTAAAAGCTGGCCGCATGAAACAAGTGCTTCATTCGTTATTTTGGCTCGCTGCTAAATTGCAGCACTTTGAAGAAAGGAGAGCAGAGAGAAAGGAGAGAGAGCAGAGAAAGAGAGAGAGAGAAGAAGCCAACTGTTTCTAAAAGTTGATCAGCTGACATTTAATTGTGGTTAGTATTTTTTTTTAATATTGCTTTTGGCTTCCCCTTCCCCTTTCTTTTTCTACTGCCCAAATAACAGAGTAGTATCTTGTGCCATGGAAAACAATAACAACAACAAAAATCCCCATTATATATCAGGCACAATGGGGAATAAAAAGATGCTGACATTAGGCTTTGCAAGGACAAATTAATTTATGAAAAGAACATACGCTTGCCACATCTTAAAAAGAAGAAAAGCTCAATGGATAAATTATAGTAACCAAGTCAATGCAAATATAAAGTTCTGGTGGCAATCAAGTTACAAGAGCAAGTTGCTTTCAGTTAATGCAAAACTGCAAATTGGATACTGATATTGCAAATGTACAACAATTATTGTAGAAGTGCAACATGTGAATGGAGAAGAAGATAAGCTTCACTACCACTTGAGACTGGGAATTAAATAAGGAGTCCATTAAAAGATAGCAAGACAATACTGTATTTTGACTTCAATGATAAAAAAATATATGGAAATAATAATAATAATAATAATAATAATAATAATAATAATAATAATTTATTAGATTTGTATGCCAGTATAACAATATTATACTGGCACAAATCTAATATTAAAAAAAACTAAAAACCCTATCATAATTAAAAACCAAACAGCACATACATACCAAACATAAATTATAAGGAGCCTGGGGGAAAGGTGTCTCAAATCCCCCATGCCTGGCGGTATAGGTGGGTCTTAAGTAGTTTACAGAAGACAAGGAGGGTGGGAGCAGTTCCAATCTCCGGGGGGAGTTGATTCCAGAGGGCCGGGGCCACCACAGAGAAGGCTCTTCCCCTGGGGCCCGCCAGAAGACATTGTTTCGTTGACGGGACCTGGAGAAGGCCAACTCTGTGGGACCTTATTGGCCGCTGGGATTCGTGCGGTAGCAGGCGGTTCCGGAGGTACTCTGGTCCAATGCCATGTAGGGCTTTAAAGGTCATGACCAACACTTTGAATTGTGACCGGAAACTGATCGGCAGCCAATGCAGGCCACGGAGTGTTGTAGATACATGCGCAAATCTGGGAAGCCCCACGATGGCTCTCGCGGCCGCGTTCTGCACAATCTGGAGTTTCCGAACACTTTTCAAAGGTAGCCCCATGTAGACAGCATTACAGTAATCGAACCTCAAGGTGATGAGGGCATGAGTGACTGTCAGCAGTGACTCCCTGTCCAAATAGGGCCGCAACTGGTGCACCAGGCGAACCTGGGCAAACGCCCTCCTCGCCACAGCCGAAATATGATGTTCCAATGTCAGCTGTGGATCGAGGAGGACGCCCAAGTTGCACATGGAAATGTTATACAGCAGAAGCACTTCCCATTGACAGTTGAAGCAAAATCATTTCTGACAGAAAGATTTGTACTGCAGTGGGACAATCTATTTATGGAACCTGTGGATGATCCATCTCTGGAGATCTCTAAGAAAAGATTGGATGTTTTGATTGAGGTTCTTGCTCTTGCAGAGTATTGGACTAGATCGGGGCCTCCAAACCTGGCAACTTTAAGACTTGTGGGGTTCAACTCCTAGAATTCTCCAGCCACCTATGCTGGCTGGAGAATTCTGGGTGTTGAAGTCCACAACTCTTAAAGTTGTCAAGTTTGGAGATCTTTGGGCTAGATAGTTGCTGTAAAGGTAAAGTGAGCTGAGAGATGTACTTCTTTGACAATAACATTCACCAAACTGATGGCCTTTATATTATATCATATAATATAATATAATAAAATATAATATTATATTATATTACTTTCCCATTATATCTGTTCTGATCTCTAGCTAAGGCAACTGTTAATTGGAATAAAGGCTTGCTAAATGCAGAGATTTGTAAAAACAAAGCATCTTTATTTTTCTTATTTATTTATTTTTATTTTATTTATTTATTTTGTCCAGTACACAATAAGGGTTTTAGTGGGTATATATCTATATACACATAGTAAAATACATGATGAAGGTTATAGAGAGGATACTCATAGTAAAATATATCTAAGAAATAATAGAAAAGAAGATATAGTAATAGAACATATCAATGAAAGAATAGAAGAAGAGATATAGGAATAGAAGAAAGGTATAGGAGATATAGGAGAGCAATAGGACAGGGGACGGAAGGCACTCTAGTGCACTTGTACTCGAGTGTTACACTTGTTACAAACTGCATCATCTCGGTATACAGTCTCTTTTATCCCAGTCTTTAGTAGATAAGGCAGCATAAACATCCTCAAAGCATTCCACCATTCATTTAAAAATTTATGGCTAGGCAGCATTAGCCCAGGTTAATAAAAACTGCAATTAAAAACACGTAAAACAAAGCTTACTTTCAGAACCGTGGAAAGACACCTCCATATTGACTAATAGCAAATTGAAAACTCTACCCTTGTTTTCTGCTGACACCCGGACGTGATGAATTAATTACTTAATTAATTAACCCGTTCCTCTCCTTAATATTTCTTCCCTGACACTTGCTCTCTTCGTCTCTGCAAGCGTCTGAAAGAAGGATTTACCCATCTACTATCTCTATCTCCTTCACTTGAATCTGAACTCATAGGAACATTCTGTGGTTGGTCTCCTCCTTCTTCTTCTGCCTGTAAATCAGGCCCTGCCACTAATTCATAAACACTTTTTGAATCAGAATCTACAAAATCCCCAAACTGAACAGGAGTATACACAACAATCTCCAAACATCTTGGGTATTTATTGGTTGAGAATAATGGAAATATTAGTCCAAACACTTGCAACCCTGACCTACATCTCTGAGTAGAATTCACTATGAGAATGTTTTACTTTAAACAAGCCCCGGAAGGAATGAAGGTCTCAGCTGCAAGATATTCCTTAACTTACAACAGTTCATTTAATGACCAAAGTGACAATGGCACTGAAAAAAGTGACTTATGACTGTTTTTCACGTACAAATTTTGCATCATCCCAATGTTCACGTGATTAAAATTCAGACCATGGCAATTGATTCATTGCAACGCCGTAGGGTCAGGAGGTCCCCCTTCGCGACCTTCTGATAAACAAAGTCAATGGGAAGCAAGATTCACTTAATGGCCATGTTACTAAATTAACAACTGCAGTGATTCACTTAACAACGGTGGCAAGGAAGGTCATAAAATGAGACAGAATGAACTTAAAAACTGTCTTATTTAGCAGGGGCGGCAGAGGGGCGGCATACAAATCTGATTAAACTGAAACTGAATAGAAATTTGGGGCTCAATTGTCGAGGACTGCCTGTAATCAATTCTTCCCTCCCCCCCCCCCACTCCCAGTAAAATCCTGCTTCAGTTGAGACCACACCAGTGGCCTCTGTGGTACTTGGCCAAGCATGGTCGCAAAATGGCCTCCAGGGATGGCGGTGGTTAGGCTAAGATTACAGCTTTTCCTAAAGGTATATTTCTTTCCTTGGAAGGCACTGACGCATCCAACCACTTAACGATAAAAATACATAATTTTCTTGCCGATTATATTGTTGTGACCTTTGCAAATCAAGCTGCAATCCACAAAATCATTTTGAGGCAGTTCCTGCATTAAAATAAGATTGAGTTCATATGGATCAGCCTTAAAATAAATAAAGGCAGTAGATAAGATGGAAATATGGTTTCTATTTGAGGCATAAAGCAATATGCTATCTGGAAACAAATCTTTATAGAGAAATTAGAGCTGGTTTATGTAAGAATAAAATGGCAAACTGTCTAAGAAAATGATTAGAGCAAAGAGAATGGTGAAACACTTGAAATTATCTTCATATATTACATACATAAAGAGGATCTCTTGGTTAAAAGAACGTGGGACATGCCATTGACTCATTCATTTTTTTTCACAACCCACAAAATATATGAAAGTCTTACTTAGATTATATTCAGTTAAAATATACTGCATTTTTCAAGTCCTACTTGGACAGTTTGTATACTGACTTACGCATACTGTAGTTTTTGCTTCATGTATTGATTACGTGCACTGTGTCCTGCAATTATTGTGAATATGCAACTTCTTGTTGTTATCTACTTTAGCCATTTCATTAGAATTTCATTCCTAACCCTAATAAGAAGAGGCAGTTAGGATGGATGTTTAAACTGATTCAGCGGTCCCTAAACTTTTGAGCATCAGGGCCCGGTTCCAAGGAGAGAGGTTTTTCCACAGACCGGAGGGGACGTGGTTTTGCGTGCTGGTAACATTCCGCAGATGGAGCTTCACTTATTCACACAGACCAATTTCTGGCAAGATACAGTCTAGGGGTTGAGGAGCCCTGTGCTACTTGGACTACAGTATGTGATGATTCAGTCAAGAGACGTTTGACTAGCTACTGGAGATTTTTTAATGTAAGGTAACTATAGGCTTTAAATTTAGTAATCCACCCAGATTCTCTGGGCTTTAAAATAGCAATGCTGAGGTAGTGATTAGTGGGGTTATTTTTTTGGGGGGGGGGACGCAGATTGCAGACCTATTCCTCCCCCCCCCCCCCCCCCCGGCATCCCAATGAAACTTTCTTAGTACATCAGTTTAGATGTGGTTATTTGAAGGGATTTGTAGACTGTTAAAATTTTAATGGGTGGGGCGGTGATTAGGTTTGTGGAAGGTGTTAATTCATTGCTTATTTGACCCCTATGACAAACATTAAATGTTATACCAAATGATCCTTGACAAATCTGTATTTTATTTTGTGTACACTGAGAGTATATGCACCAAAGACAAATTTCTTGTGTGTCCATTCACACTTGGCCAATAGAAACATAGAAACATAGAAGACTGACGGCAGAAAAAGACCTCACGGTCCATCTAGTCTGCCCTTATACTATTTCCTTTATTTTATCTTACAATGGATATATGTTTATCCCAGGCATGTTTAAATTCAGTTACTGTGGATTTACCAACCATGTCTGCTGGAAGTTTGTTCCAAGGATCTACTCTTTCAGTAAAATAATATTTTCTCACGTTGCTTTTGATCTTCCCCCCAATTAACTTCAAATTGTGTCCCCTTGTTCTTGTGTTCACATTCCTATTAAAAACACTTCCCTCCTGAACCTTATTTAACCCTTTAACATATTTAAATGTTTCGATCATGTCCCCACTTTTCCTTCTGTCCTCCAGACTATACAGATTGAGTTCATTAAGTCTTTCCTGATACGTTTTATGCTTAAGACCTTCCACCATTTTTGTAGCCCGTCTTTGGACCCATTCAATTTTGTCAATATCTTTTTGTAGGTGACGTCTCCAGAACTGAACACAGTATTCCAAATGTGGTCTCACCAGCGCTCTATATAAGGGGATCACAATCTCCCTCTTCCTGCTTGTTATACCTCTAGCTATGCAGCCAAGCATCCTACTTGCTTTTCCTACTGCCCAACCACACTTCTCACCCATTTTGAGACTGTCAGAAATCACTACCCCTAAATCCTTCTCTTCTGAATTTTTTGCTAACACAGAACTGCCAATGCAATACTCAGACTGAGGATTCCTTTTCCCCAAGTGCATTATTTTACATTTGGAAACATTAAACTGCAGTTTCCATTGCTTTGACCATTTATCTAGTAAAGCTAAATCATTTACCATATTACAGACCCCTCCAGGAATATCAACCCTATTGCACACTTTAGAGTCATTGGCAAATAGGCAAACCTTCCCTACCAAACCTTCCCCTATGTCACTCACAAACATATTAAAGCCAATAAAGAATTCTATTCTATTCTATTCCATTCCATTCCAATTAATTGCTGGCCTCTATTCCTACCCCACTACCTGGATGAAGATGGAAATAATCTATATTCATTTCTGTGCATGCTGTTTTTACCGTATTTTTAGATTTTAAATTAAATTTAAATTCATTTAATTAAAGACACCGATCATTTCCTCACTGCTGGTTTTTCCATTATTCTCCACTGAATTTAAGATCTATATTTTTTAAATCATCTTTTTGTACTTATAATCCAGCATTGCACCAGATGCCACTTGCGCCTCTGTAAATTATATTCCTCAAGATAAAAGATTTTGCCCTATTGCAGACTTTCTCCATGTAGGCACTCTCCTGCTTATTTCTGTTAACATAGCACAGTGCAATTTCTAGTATAAAAGTATACGATGAAATCTAATCATATACATCAGAATAAACAAGATGAAGTTGTGTTTAGCAGGTGTTTTAATAAAGCAATGCCAAAAAACTGCTGGATCAGAAAAGAGCAAAACTTCTAACTGATCAAAGTATATGTGGCTAAGCTTCATAAGCCACATTTGAACGCAGTACAAAAATAAATCTCCTCAAACTGCATTCAAAACTCAGACTACAGCAAAGGTTTTAATCAACAGAAATAAAGCTGGAAAACATAAAAGCAACCAGCTTATTATTTCAGTAAATCTTTATTTTTTAAAAAAAAAAATGTTGTATCCCAAGAACTTTGGGAGAAACCACATTTTTGAAAAATAAATTGTTATGAAAATTCTTGGAGACAAATTGTTATTTGCTATCAATTGATCTTTAAACTTCTCTATTACATTTTTCATGTAATTGATTGACTACCTGCCATCACATCAGCATTGACTCAGCAACCACATAGATTTTCTCTGTGGTGATCAAAATAAATTTTTCTTTTATTTTTATTTTTTCAAATTTTTTGGCCGCCCATCTGATAAGAAGTGACTCTGGGAAGCAAATAACAAATATATATAAATAATAAACATGTCCTACATAGTCATATAACTCCCTTCCTACCCCACCAGAATACCATAAAACAGCAGTGGCACCACTTGAAAATTTAATTAAATCCACCCTGAATCTTCAGAGAGGCGGCATACAAATCTAATAAATAAAATAATAAATGAAATAAAATAATTGGTTTCCTGAGACCTCCAGATTGATGACAAAGCCAGGTCTTGAGGGATTTCGGGAAAATAAGAAGGGGTGGACATGATCTCATTCATGAAGACAATGTTCCATAAGACGGGCACTGCTACAGAGAAGACCTTGTTTGATCCATCAACTGTACTTACCTGAAAATGTAGTTTTCCCAACAGACAGCACCTGCACTACGCTTCTCTTTGTCAGATCTAATGGAACAATCAGATGTATTTAAGAAGAGGCAGTCCTCCAAAAAACCAGGGCCCCATGCCATATATTGATTTTAATGCTTTATAAAAACACCTAGCAATACAAATTACAACTTACTTTATATTTATCAGAAGTAGTTAAAACCCTTGGGTGAAAGGCTGGAGTCTCAAACCTCTCTGTTCAGAAGCAGTTTTGATCTTCATTTCTTGGATTCATCCATTGCGGGTAGCTACTGGTCAGTTCCTTCTGCTACGAGTCTACGGAGAGGGGCGGCATACAAATCCAATAAATAATTAATAATAATAATAATAATAATAATAATAATAATAATAATAATAATCTTCCAAGGGATGAGAATCAGGTACTCAGTATCTGCCCTGGTTTCTGAGAGAGATACAATTCACACTTTGTATATTCTTTTTGGTAAATAAAAGATAAACATAGAAAAATTAGAATACAAATACCAACCCATCTCCTGGCCATGCAGCATACCTGCATGTGATTAGATGTTGAAGAACTTCTCCCAACTTAAGGTATAAAACAATTTCACAGAATTTAGATTTATTAGAAGGGAAAAAAGAAGTATAAGAACGTTTAGTTTTAAATACTCCCAAAATTTAATATAGTTTAATATAGAAGAGAAAAATATTGCTTGGTTAAAGAAGATATAAGCAATAAAGTAATGCTCTTAGCAGACCATAAGCAGGTACTAGTCTCCTACCAGTAGGAATTATTTTAATTGAACAAGTTCTTGGAGAAAATGTTGCAGAAAATCCAGACTAATTATACTCAGCCTTAAGAGTGGGAAGCATTAAAGGTTAAAATTAAATGAAAAGCACTAGCTTATATAGAAAAATAAGTTAAAAAGAAGACATGAAATGTAAACACTAAATAGAAAAACATAAATGAAAAACCTAATGCAGCCTCTAGCTTAAATATTTAGCTATTTCTTTTGAAATTTACAGCTTTTCCAAATAAGATACCTGCTTCCCCTCCCATTTCTCCCAAAACTCCAAAGTTAAATCAAAGTGCAGCTTGTGGTCCTTTTTTAGGAGTGCATAGAATAATAGGGTCAGAAGGGACCTTGGAGGTCTTCTAGAACAACCCTCTAATCCTCAAACAGGATACCCAAGGGTAGGCAAAGTTGGCTGGCTCTTCTATGACTTGTGGACTTCAACTCCCAGAATTCCTGAGGAAATCATGTTAGCTCAGGAATTCTGGGAATTGTAGTCCACATGTCATAGAAGAGCCAACTTTGTCTACCACTGTCCTAGGCAATTCTAGAGGAGAGATTGTCCACTCCAGTGAAAATCTCCAGTGATGGAGCACTCATAACTTCAGAGGTAAGCCTTTCCACTGATTAATTGACCTCATTGTCAGGATAATTTAGCACAGCGGCCCCAACCTTTTGGTCACCAGGGACCAATCCATGCACCAGGCGTTCAGGATCCCTGATCTAGCATCATGCCTGAGATCCTTCTGGGTAGCTTAGAAAGACGTTCTATTAAATAGCCCAGTAGATGGCATATAAACAGCAGGCTATGTCAGAAATTGGCTGCTTGTCTGGTCAGAAAGACAAAATGACAAGATCATAGCTATATGCTATCTTCTTATTTTCTAATCCTAGCCAGTTGCATAACAGAGTAGCCCAGCCATTAGAGCTGGTAAAGATGGATTTCATTTCCATTAATCAGGTCTCCATGACATAACACCAAGTCAACAGTTTCATCCTGGACTGAGTCCTGGATAATCCATGTTTTACCAGCAGTTGACCTTGCTTTCAAGAATAGGACTAACAGGGTGACTATTATTGCTGCCTTAACATACTTGTTTAGCTTGCAAAATTAAGGGAAGGAAGGTCAGCCAGGGGCCTGCTCTGGTTTCCTATAGTGGTTTCAGCCTTACGCCACATCGCCCCCTGCTGGTTATGGACTTCTATGATTCTCAAACTGATATTCATCTCCCATCAGTACAATCCCATTTGTTGTGCTAATTAAAGTGATCTGAAACTGCAAAGTGGAATGTTTCAGTCAAATTTTAGCTCTTTAAACTACAATTTCGCAATTTATTATCCCTGTAAGTAAATTGAGAAAAATATAGAAAAACAAGACAGAAAGCAATGGAACGCACTACACTAGCAATGGCGGAGCAGTGAAATCTGGCTCAAACTTTGGCATGAAATTTGCATCTTTTTCATGCAAACTAGACTCAAACAGTCCAGCTTACGACAGAAATAATAAGGAATGCAGACACATAGTATTCTGTACAAATAAAGCCCAAATTAATCATAACAGTGTTCTATGAGTCTTAAAACCTGTTGAAACACACCTACATAGTGCCATTCTTGGTAATTCAAAAATAACTGTCAGTCTTCTGGATTAAGAAAGATAAATTTAACTGTCACTTTTACTTATGCTTACCTATCAATCATGACAGTATTTATTCAGTAAGACAACCCTAAGGCCAAGTCGTGTTTTCAGGATTTACACGGAAATGATAACATCCACTGAAGATTCAGGGGGAAAACTCACCCAAACCCTGACATGAACTCTTGAAAAGCACACATTTAAATCACTGTCAAGGTAGGCAGACGTATCCTCAGGCACGATAAAGCAGAATCATAAAGAAATCAGCCTCATGGTCTCCTGACAGATAACCTAATTAATGAGGAAATACAAGTTGCTGCCCCAATATGGGTCTATGAGTTTCCCAAATAAAGTTGGAGAACCTTATAAAATCATTCAGTTTAGCAGGTAATTATCAAAAAAAAAAGTAAATCCTTCCTGATCACAATGAAGCAAAGACCTACATTTTAGAATAAGAACCTGCCTTAAGGTCAAATGCCTTCCAAAAATATTTTTAAGTTGGCGTTGAGTTAGTGACCAAATACATACAACAACTTTACTTCAGGTCAATCTATCCCCAACCTGTTCCTTCAGGTCTTTCAACTCTGAACTTATAATTGAATCATCCAGATATTTCTGTAATTGAGTCCATTGTTCTTAATTATCTTTTCTTTTTTTCTTCCTTCCTTTTCTTTCTTAATTTTTTTTGTTTTTCTTTCATTTCTTTCTCTCTCTCTTCCCTCTCTCTTTCTCCCTCTCCCTCTTTCGTTCTTTCTTTTCTTTCTTTGTTTGTTTCCTTCTTTCTTTCTTTCTTTCTCTGCCAGCATTAAGGATTTGTTTATTTGACACTGACGTGTAGACTGACCTCTTTCAATCTTTGGCTGTGCCGTTCTCCAGTCCCCTTGTTCCTGGTCACATCTTTAACGTTATACCTGATCCATTCCACCTCCTGTACCAATAATAGAGCATAGAGATGACTTCTATTAACTCTTATCTGGTGATATCTCTGTACACAGGCATTGTTTTGATTTGTTGGAAAATTGTGTTAGCAGTCAACAAATTGCAGGGTTGGCAGAAACAGGAACTCATTATCCTACTTAATATGTTTTCTAGGCAATATAATCTCACTATGTTTTCCTCTTTAATATTTCTAATTTTGGCATTCCAGTTCCAACCACAAGTAACGTAACATATTCTCTCAATTTCAGTTTGAATTTATCTGTAGAACTCATCAACTTCTTCTGCTGTATCAGTGTTTGGAGCATAAGCTTGGATAATTGTCATATTAAATTTCTGCCATGAAATCTAAGTAATATTATTTAGTCATTGATTGCATTGAGCCCAAGTTCATCCTTTCTATATACTGTACTTCCTTGACTGTGAAGGAAACCCTGTTCCTTCTTCTTCTGACTTAAAGTGTCTTATTTCAGTCCATTCCAAATTGCTGATGCTTAACATGGTATATGTGTAGCTGATTAATTTCAGCTTTCAGCATTGTGCTTTCCCATGTTCATGCTTCGTACAGGAGGATGTTATGACTGGTAGTACAAGAAGTATCTGTTATAAAGCTTCTTCATCTGTGAAGAGTCTTACTACAAATTTGCAGGTTCTATATTTCTCAAAGCTTTTTTGTTTTAATTAAAACATTATCCATGAATGGTTATATGTGTTTATGTACAGCACTGTGCAAAGGTTTTAAGACTTGAGGTTGTAGCAATGATATGATGACCATATATAATAATGTCTCAGTCTCTATATTAGAATACAACCAGAAAATACAGGAAATTTGTATGCAGTATTCAAAACAGGAAAAAGGAGCTACCATATGCTAAAGTGGCAAGTATGTAGTATAACAGCACCAAGTCTTTGGAGAGGGGTGACATAGAAATCCAATTAATTAATTAATTAAATAAATAAATAAATAAATAAATAAATAATTAATAACCTCCCATTATGCATGACCAACAGCAGATCCCTGGCTCCTGTAAATCTAAATGGAATGGAAGTTAAGTGCTATCATTGCTAACACTGATATGTTTCCGACTATTTCATGACAAAATGAGTGCTATGCAATATTGTCTTTCGGGTTTCTTAGGATGTTGAAAGACAATATCCAGCTAGAAAACCAGGGAGTTTATCAAATACCGTGTAAAATCTGCCCAGCCACATATATTGGACAAACTAACAGGAGAGTAAATGCACGTGTTGCAGAACATAAGAATGCATTAAGGAAAAAAGAAAAAACCTCCTCCCTTTTCCAACACTTCAAAACTACAGGACATGAAATTGATTTTGACAGTACTAAATTAATTTCCAAAACAGAACACTACAGCAAAAGAATAATAATGGAAGCCATCGAGATAGAAAAACATCCCCAAAATATGAACAAGCGGGATGATACCTCCCGCCTACCAGACATCTGGAAACCAGCCCTCAAACATAACCCAGCCATAACAACAGAAACTAGACTCAGAACACATATTGCAAAACAATCAAGCAGCCTGCAAGCTCCAACTACCCAGGATATCACGCCTAATCAACAACCATTAACTAATCAGCATACTTCAGCTACATCAACGACCCCAGATGTTACCCCACTGACTCACCAGGAAGTTTCTACACAGCAGGCAATTGCTGAGCCATCAAACCACACCCAGCCACCAGTATTTATAGAAGGAAGGCAGCTTAGGTCTCGCAGTGTTCGCCTTAGAACAAGGACAGAAACACCAGCCTGAAGATGATGAGTGGGACCTCATCGAAACGTCGCCAGAAATTTCCAAATCCTACACGGGAAGAAACCCGAATATACCAAGACCGTCATACCTGTACCCGTGAAAATCTACGAAAACAAATATATGTGTGTGTGTGTGTGTGTGTTTTCGTAGATTTTCACGGGTATATGTATGTAGATTATTCTGAGTTCGGGTTTTGCCCCGTGTAATATTTTGAGTGTCTATGCGACGTTTCGGTGAAATCACATTCACCATCATCAGGCTGAAGTTTTAAGCTTCGTGCTGCTGTAAATATGGAATGTTTGCAACTGCCATTTGTTCCTTATATATAGTGTTGGGGGTGGAGATTTGGTTTGAATGTAACAAATAGATTGGGTGACTATGTTTTAGTGATTTGATTGGTTGGTGGAATCACAATTACTTGAATGATTGACATGGTGATGATTATGATATGTTTTTTTGTTTAAGGCTGGTTTCCAAATCTCTGGTAGGCGGGACGTGTCATCACGTTTGTTCACGCTGAAGGGGTGTTTATCTCTATAGCTTCCATAGTAATTCTTCTGTATAAATTTTCTGTTTTGGAAAGTTTTTTTAATGTGCTGGACAAGGGAGGAAGTCTTTTCTTCTTTTTTAACTGCATTCTTATGTTCTGCAATGCGTGCGCTCACTCTTCGATTGGTTTGTCCAATGTATGTGGCTGCACATGTTTTGCAAGGGATTTCATAGATTCCTTGGTGTTCTGGTTGGATTTTATCTTTTGGGTTTCTTAGGATGTTTGATATTTTTTGGTTAGTGACAAATGAAGTTTTGATATTATGTTTGTGTAGAATTTTACTAATTTTGTCTGTGGTGCCCTTGATGTAAGGGAGGAGGGTAGTACCATTATCCTGTTCTTGGTCTTGATTTTTGTGGGGTGTCTCTTTTTTGATTAGGTTTGTAATTGTTTTCCTTTCGAATCCATTAGAAATTAATACATCTTTGAGTTTGTTCAATTCAGTTTTTAAGTGCTCATGGTCAGCTAGGCGTTTGGTTCTGGTGATGAGAGTTTTGGCTACTGAGGTGATCTGTGCGGGGTGGTGGTGGGAGTGTGCATTTAAATACCGGTTGGTATGGGTTTTCTTTTGGTAGATGGTGTGTCCTAGGGTGCCATTGGGTTTTTTATAGATTAGTACATCCAGAAAGCGAAGTTGATCATTGGCTTCTGTTTCCATAGTAATTGTATTTTGGGGTGTAGGCTATTGAGATGTTTGAGGAAATTGTCTAGTTTTTCTTTTTCATGTGGCCAAATTACAAAAGTGTCATCAACATATCTCAGTCAAAGTTTAGGTTTGTGTTTAGATTGCTCCAATGCATTATTTTCAAAATATTCCATATAGAGGTTGGCGATGACAGGTGAGAGGGGCGATCCCATGGGGGCTCCCTCTATCTGTTTATATCTTTGTTCATTATAGATGAAGTATGTATTAGTCAGACAGTGGTTGGTTAGATCTAAGATATATTTGGGGGGCTTATGTTTGTTTTGGATAGCTGTTAAGGCTTCTTTAATAGGTGAAAAGGGATACGACATCAAAACTCACAAGTAGGTCATCAGGTTGTAGGTTTTGTTTTTTAATTATTTATATAAAGTGGAATGAATTTTGTACATATGAGGTGATAGTTTCTGTATAGGGCTGAAGATATTTGGCTAAAAATTTGGCAAGATTTTGTAGAGGGGAGCCTATGGAGCTGACTATTGGCCTGAGAGGTATTCCTTCTTTGTGTATTTTTGGAAGGCCATAGAGTTTTGGACATATGGAAGATTTTTCTCTGGGGATGATTCTTTGTTGGATTTCTTCACTGATGGGAGAGGCTTTTATTTTGGATTTGGTAGTTTTTTCTAGGTAGGTGGTAGGATCTTGTTTAGAAGTTTGTAGGCAGGGTTTTGTAGTAGGATGGAAAGTTTTTCTTTGTAGTCTGATGTGTTCATCACTACTGTGGAGTTTCCTTTGTCTGCTGGGAGAATGATTATATCGTTGTCTTTCTTCAAATTGATAAGTGCATCTCGTTCCTCCTTTTGTATGTTGCTTCTAGGTGGTTTGCTGGAGCAGAGAATATTGGTGACTTCAAGTCTGATTTTGTTGGCTTCATCTGGGTTGATTTTATTTAGGGTAGTTTCAATTCCACATATGATGTTTTCAGTTGGAATGCGTTTGAGGGCTATTGCAAAATTGAATCAGATCCTACCACCTACCTATTATATTATATATGTATCACATGTTTTTGCTGAATTTTTAAAATTAAGGGAGACTAGGATAGCGCTATTTCGGCCTTCTTCTGGCCTCATTAGCTAACCATACTCTTACTGGGATTTGATCCTGGGGCTTCTGCCTTGAATTAACCTCTAGGCCACAGGATCTGATTCCTTCAGCTTTGTACCAGGGAGGGGCTATATTTTTTTCTGTCTATCTGTTTTTTTCTGTATCAGGGAGGGGCTATATGTTTTTTTCTTGCTATATATAATTATAGCAAGTTTGTGCAAAACATGCTTGAGTGCAGAGAAGAGCAACCAAGACGATTAAGGGATTGGAGGCTAAAACATATAAAGAACAGTTGCAGGAATTGAGTAATGAAAAGAAGGACTAGGGGTGACAGGATAGCAGTGTTCCAATAGGGCTGCCACAAAGAAGAGGTGATCAATTTTATTCTCCAAAGCAGCTAAAGGCTGGAGAAGAAGCAATGGAGAGAAGCAGAAGAAATGTCCTGATAATTAGTATAATTAATCAGCAGGCCTTCAAAAGTTGTGGGTGCTCCATCATTGGGAGTTTTAAGAAGAAATGGGGCAAACATTTGTCTGAAATGATACAGGAGCTCATTTTTGAATAGAGGGATTTGGACTAGAATACCTCCAAGGTCCCTCCCAACTCGGTTAAAATGTTAAGATCACATAATTTGACAAACATAAAGTCATAGTTTTGCATCAGCAAGACCACTCGAAAAGAGAAATCAACAAACTGAAAATTCAAAATATGGTATTCAAGACCCAAAAATAATTATAATCATTTCAATGGTCATTAAAATTTTCCTACAACAAATCTAATGGTGGTTTAAGACGTGTGTGTGTGTGTGTGTGTGTGTGTGTGTGTGTGTGTGTTCATATGAATTATGGCTGACCTAGGGGAAATTTCTTTTAAACCATTCTGATGCTAGTGACTCAAGATGAATCTCTTTCCTGAAGTTTCTATTAAACATAAGAATTTAAAAAGAGAGAAATACATGGCAGTTCAATTTTCCCCTACCAGCAATAATAGTAACATTTAGTAGAGTGGAGAATTTTTATAAAGTAGGGATCAGTTCTCCTCCCATAGTACAATAGTCCAATTCCAAGTTCCCCTTTATCTACTCAACTATTTTAGCAGAACAAAAAAGGTCCTGAGAACCTATTGTATCTCTTCCTCATCATATATAGTTTAGTCCTAACAAAAGAGTAGTTCTCTAAAAGCTTAATCTCCCTCTCCCTCCCTTTTTTCTCTTTCTCTCCTCCTTTCCTTCTCATTCCTTAGCAAATTCAAGTAGGTTAGATAAAAGCTTTACTGCAAAGAATTTAGCCATGAATGCAAAGAAATTATGTGTAAAGCAGCTACAAAAACCTGACCTATACATTGTCACTCTCAAGTTTCAATTTTTGCAATTCATCTTTCTAAATATTTGGAAGAACAAATTTTGGCTGCCACTTTCTTAGCTTTGAGATTTTTAGCATACCACTCCTCTACCAAATATGCATAAAAATCAGGACCTCTTACCTCACCAGCTTTAAAACTTACAAATTTGATTAAATATAAAAGAAAGCGCAGTTAGAGGAAAGAAGATTGTGAAAGTGATTATGATCCCGCTATATAGAGCGCAGGTGAGGCTACATTTTGAATACTGTGTTCAGTTCTGGAGACCTTACTTACAAAAAGATATTGACAAAATTGAACGGGTCCAAAGACGGGCTACAAGAATGGTGGGAGGTCTTAAGCATAAAACGTATCAGGAAAGACTTCATGAACTCAATCTGTATAGTCTGGAGGACAGAAGGAAAAGGGGGGACATGATTGAAACATTTAAATATGTTAAAGGGTTAAATAAGGTCCAGGAGGGAAATGTTTTTAATAGGAAAGTGAACACAAGAACAAGGGGACACAATCTGAAGTTAGTTGGGGGGAAGATCAAAAGCAACATGAGAAAATATTATTTTACTGAAAGAGTAGTAGATCCTTGGAACAAACTTCCAGCAGACGTGGTAGATAAATCCACAGTAACTGAATTTAAACATGCCTGGGATAAACATATATCCATCCTAAGATAAAATACAGAAAATAGTATAAGGGCAGACTAGATGGACCATGAGGTCTTTTTCTGCCGTCAGACTTCTATGTTTCTATGTTTCTAAGATGATAAAAGTCACAACAGAGTTGGAAGAGACCATTTCAGTGGTCTCCTGGTCAATGCAAGAGTCCAGATTAAGCAACCAAAACAGATGGTTGTCTAACTTTTGCTTGAATACACCCAATGAAGGGAAGCTCATTGGCTCTCTGGACAATTGGTTCCATTGTCAAACTCCTCTTGTTGTATGGAAGCTACTTTCTAATGTTCAGTTTGAGGAATTCTGGTAGCACTGCTTCTGTGTTTTGACAATGTAGAGTTTAAAAGAGGATTCTTAATTTCTATTTTCCTTATCCCCCCCCCAAAGTTTCCTTATATTACTAAATAGATTTGCAGCATATCTCCAAGGCAAGAGTTAGAAACATTATGCTGCCCAATGAAAAACAAAAGGAATGCCATAAAGTTCGCTGTCTTCACTGCCTATTTATTAAAGTTCTGAGCGTAGGAGATAAGCAAGATGAATCTGTCTCTACATACAGAAAACAAATATGATACGGCAAGTATTACAAACATCTGGTGGAATTATTCTCCTGCTTGGAATATAGGATGTTACGGGTATAATTTTCTTTAAAGGAAGACAGGAAATACGAAGCGAGAAAGATGCTCTATGACGTGATAGAAGCTCCATCTGCTAAGAAAGCAAAAAACCCTAGTGACCTTGTACTATAGAGTAACTATACTCTAACGTAACTAAAGTTTAAGTTTATAGTACTATAATTTAAAGCTGTGATGGCGAACCTGTGGCACGCGGAGCCATATCTGAGTACACACGAGACTTCGCCATAATTCAACTCCAGACACGTGCACGGCCAGCTAATTTTCAGCCTTGGGAAAGGACGTTTTGTCCTCTGGACACTTCAGGGAACCATCTCTGAAGCCCCAGAAGCAAAAAAAAAATTTCCCCAATGGACAAACCGGACGTTTGGAAAAACACATTTCTGGTTTGCCGTTGTGTTGTTTTTTGCACTCCGGAGGGTTCAGCTTCCTGAAGCTCCGGAGTGCAAAAAAACAGCACAATGGGCAAATGGAAGTGTGTTTTCCAAATTTCCAGTTTGCCTGTTGTGCTGGTTTTTGCACTCTGAAGCTCCAGGAATCTTTCCCGAACCCTCCAGATTGCAAAAAAAAATAGCACAATGGCAAACCAGAAGTGCATTTCCCCAAACTTCTGATTTGCTCAGTGGGGCATTTTTTCCAGCTACCAGGCTTCAGAAAGGTCTGTGTGTATATGCAGGGGGGCAGTATGGTGGGGGATGCACATACGTGGTGGGGAGGGGAGGGGTGTGGGCACATGCACGCATGCTAGCACAACCACACCTTTTGGCACGTGAAGCCAAAAAGGTTCACCATTACTGGTTTAAAGTAACTGGAGGAATGAATAAAAAACTGTATTTTTGCTTGGCAAATTAGTGTTTACTCAGAAAGACATTGATGACGCTTTCCAAAATCAAACTGCAGTCCATTCATACAGAAATGAAGCAAATTCTCATGGCAGACTCCGTATTTAAGATGTTAAAAACTTTTGAATATAATCCCATAGAACAGTGGTTCTCAACCTTTCTAATGCCATGACCCCTTAATACTGTTCCTCATGTTGTGGTGACCCCCAACCATAAGTCTAGCGCCAATTCTGCCCACAGATCTTTAAGCTGATTGGCAGGAAGGTCAGAAAGATACCCCCACTGTAAACACCTGATTGGTCAGATCGTAAACATATATGCCAAGGTGCCAGAATAGAAGCTTTAGTTCCTAACACCATGAAAAATTTGTCTTTTCCCATGGTCTTAGGTGACCCCTGTGAAACGGTCTATCGACCCCCAAAGGGGTCCCGCCATAGAAGGAAAACTAAGAACCATAGAACCACTGCCATAGAAGGAAAACTTTTTAGCTGTTTTAGTATTGGATTTTTACATTCTGTTTTTATCACTGTTGTTAGCCGCCCCGAGTCCACGGAGAGGGGCGGCATACAAATCCAATAAATGAATGAATGAATGAATGAATGAATGAATGAATAAAACTAAGATGCCGGCCGCTCCCATCTTTTTCACACCTCTTTAGGTAGAAATTAAAAAAAGAAAAGCTGTTAGAGAAAGGTGGAATGTTTCACTTTCGTTGATGATTTCATAAACAAATATATCGTAAAAATAACTGCATTGACAAAATGTATTTTAATGGGTCAACATGATTCAGGCAGGATCACATTGATCAAAGTAGCTATGGAAAGGTCTGTCAAAGCCTAGGAGCCTTTTAATATTGAGTAGACATACAAATGTATAATGTGGAAACATCAAAGCTCCTGATGTATTTTTCAAAAGCTTTAGAATCCAAGTGTTTGGATCAATCAGCTGAACACTGTGATACTCACAGGACAAGTTAGACAAGTACTGCTGAAGTTCACTCAAAGGACAGAACCCTGACTCTATGCCAGAACAGGTAACACCCCCATAGGCTGTTATAAATGTTTAAACTTAAGTGGCTTTAGTCTCATATTTGCTCCGTTTGTATCTTTATTTGACTTTTTACAACCTATTACCAGGTATTATCACTCATTAACCCACGTCTCCATAAATGAAGTAATCTTCTTAGCCTTGTGGGATTTAATACATTTGTTATCTTTTGCCAACTCTGAATTAGTAAATGCAATTTCTCATCACTCCTAAATCGAGATCTTTGAAGGGTAATTCTTACTGTACTGTGAATAATCCTAATGGCCATTATTTGCCATACCTTTTATTTGTGAAAACGGTCATGAAAAAGCCCTACATCCTGCTGAACTGCATTATAAAAGTACACATTGAAGTACATTTCCTCAACTGGTTGTTTCAGTGCTTCATTACTGGCAGGATAAGTTACGTAAATATTGCCCAAGTTCAAAAAAAGGACAGAGATCTGAAACTACTGTCAAAGCAGGTACCACCCTATCTAAATTGCTCATATAAAGGGAAAAGAACAGGGAGGTTTGTGGTACTAGTGATAAATTCTTGTACAAACCGTACGTATTATTTTTAGACACAGGGGAGACATCATAACAAAAGCATGTGGCTTCAACAGTCAGCAAAACAAGATCACAAAAGACTTAGTTAACTTTCGGTAATCCTTCTTTACTGTAGAGCTAAATTACGTAGAATATACAGTTGATGCTTTAGTATCAACAGATCTTTTAACAGTCAGTAAATATAGATCTGGTAAACAAGCTAAGGCATCAGCATGTTACAATTTGTGTACTGAGCTAGAAATATTTGCATTATACGAAAAGAACAATAAGAACTACTTTATTATCAATGGATGAATATCACTAAATTCATTCGCAAGTATGTATAATCCAATTGAAAGTATTTATAAACAGAAAGCTAAGACAGAGAGAAACCTAGATCATAATTCTTCTCCCGAACTTTATTTTATTTTATTTATTTATTTTGTCCAATACACAATGAGGGTTTTAGTGGGTATATATCTATATACACATAGTAAAATACATAATGAAGGTTATAGAGGACATACTCATAGTAAAATATATCTAAGAAATAATAGAAAAGACGATATAGTAATAGAACATATCAATGAAAGAATAGAAGAAGAGATATAGGAATAGAAGAAAGGTATAGGAGATATAACAGAGTAATAGGACAGGGGACGGAAGGCACTCTAGTGCACTTGTACTCACCCCTTACTGACCTCTTAGGAACCTGGATAGGTCAACAGTAGATAATCTAAGGGTAAAGTTTTGGGGGTTTGGGGATGACACTATGGAGTCCGGTAATGAGTTCCACGCTTCGACAACTCGATTACTGAAGTCATATTTTTTACAGTCATGTTTGGAGCGGTTAATATTAAGTTTAAATCTGTTGTGTGCTCTTGTGTTGTTGTGGTTGAAGCTGAAGTACTCGCCGACAGGCAGGACGTTGCAGCATATGATCTTGTGGGCAATACTTAGATCTTGTTTAAGGCGTCTTAGTTCTAAACTTTCTAGGCCCAGGATTGAAAGTCTAGTCTCATAGGGTATTCTATTTCGAGTGGAGGAATTCTATTTCAAACTCTGTGAGGAAGAGCCTTCAAATAACACTAAGAAGTGTAGCCTCTGAACGTTGTATTACTCTGTAAATGTTAGTCTTTTAGTAGATTAATACTTAACTAAAAACTAACAATGTTAGCTTTTCAGAAGGCAATTTAAGACCCGATTACTTCTGCAAGCCTTCAGAGTCTGAGACGTTTTATTTGTTCTCCTTTGGAGGATGAATGTGGGTGTCATAATGAATGTTCTTTAGTGCCTGGGAAAACTTTACTATTGGTTTGTAACTCTGTTATTGTAAGGTGCTCAAAATCAACCATAATCACAGCATCATATAACCTAGTAATGTTTATATGTGTGTGGGGGGGAGGATTCTTGATGCTCCCAGAGCTTGTTTGCTGCAGGCATTTGATTACCCAACAATATCGCCAAAAAGGCTTCTACTCTGTTAACGTGATCCCACGTAGCTTCTGCTCTGGCAATCTTACACTACTCACAAGAGCCTACAAACTTTTGCCAGACCCATCCTTGAATACAGCTCAACTGTCTGGAACCCATACCACATCTTGGATATCAACACCCTTGAAAACGTCCAAAGATATTTCACCAGAAGAGCTCTTCACTCCTCCACTCGAAACAGAATATCCTAGGAAAATAGACTATCAATCCTGGGCCTAGAAAGCTTAGAACTACGGCGCCTAAAACACGATTTGAGTATTGCCCACAAGATCATATGCTGCAACGTCCTACCGGTCAATGACTACTTCAGCTTCAACCGAAACAACACAAGAGCACGCAACAGATTCAAACTTAATATTAACCGCTCCAAACTTGACTGTAAAAAATATGACTTTAACAATCGAGTTGTCGAAGTGTGGAACTCATTACCGGACTCAATAGTGTCAACCCCTAACCCCCAACATTTCTCCCTTAGACTATCCACGATTGACCTCTCCAGGTTCCTAAGAGGTCAGTAAGGGACGTGCATAAGTGCACCAGTGTGCCTTTCGTCCCCTGTCCAATTGTCTTTCCTTTATCTCATATATTATATATGTTTTCTTCCTTTCATATATCTTCTCCTCTATTTTTACATATTATCTTTATATATATTACTTCATGTCTATTCTCTTCCATATGTATTGTGTATTGGACAAATGAATAAATAAATTTAAAAAAACTTGATAACATCAGTGTGCATAGTGTAATGTTTATTGAGAATAGCTTGCCCTGCTGATTTTGGTGGGGGTCTCATTTCTGTAGATTGTGCTGTAGCAGGTAGTGTGGCTGAGTACTTTTTGATAAAGTTGTGTGGCTATTCATTTCATTGGAAGATGTTGTGTATGTGTTGTTTCTTTTTTTCTGGTGTTGTTGCTATAGCAGAAGAGCAATTGGTTAGTGGGGGGAATTTTTTGATAGATTTGGGTTTTTAATTTGTCATCATTTCCTCTGCTGATGAGGGTATCCAAGAAGGGTAGCATGTTGTTCTTTCTGTATGATTTTCCTTTGAAGATTTTGGTTATCTCATATATCTTGTTTAGTGGTTCCTCTTTTATTTGACAAAAGTCTTGTTTCCATAATGAATTCATACTTATGCTTATATATATGGAAGTGCTCTGAATCCTAGATGCTGCATCATCTAGGAAGCATTCTGCTTTATTGGCGTACTTGTCCATCAAACTGACAGTAGGTAATAAGGCAAAAGTTGATTACTTCCATAAGTATCATCTGTCTGGGTACTAGGTTAGGTTGGATGTGTTGTATAGTACTGCTGCAACTGATTCGTTTTCTTTCTTTTGCTTGCTTGCTAGCTAGTTCTGATTCTATGGACATGAAGAGTGTTGTGCAAGTGAATGAAACTATAATTTCATCTTCTTTTATGCTTAGGTCTTTTATTTTCTGGAGGCACTGCAGTGGAAGATTGATAGAATGCACATTGCCATCTAAAAGCTAGATAAAGAACTTATAAAAAAATATTGTACAAGTTTAGGTCCCTGTTAATAATATGTCTGGATGTATAGTGTTCTCTCGATTTTCACGGGTTCAAACTTCGCGAATAGCCTATACCACAGTTTAAAAAAAATATTAATTAAAAAATACTTCACCGGGTTTTTTTCTATACAACGGTTTTTCCCACCCGATGACATCATATGTCATCGCCAAAGTAATAATTTTTGCAAATAAATAACAAAAAAATAATTATTGTTAATAAATAATTATGTTTATAAATATCAGGATCACTAAGTGTCTTATTCAATGGTGAGTACCAGTAATAATGGTGAGTAAATGGTTGTTAAGGTAATGGGAAATGGTAATTTAGAGGTTTAAAGTGTTAAGGGAAGGCTTGTGATACTGTCCATAGCCAAAAATAGTGTATTTACTTCTGCATCTCTACTTGGCGGAAATTCGACTTTCGCGGGCGGTCTCGGAATGCATCCCCCGCAAAAATTGAGGGAACACTGTATTAGGTTTACATATTTTGGGACATCCTTAAAAGTAAACAACCAAACTCAGGGAACATCAAGATCTCCAGAATTTAACCCTGAGCCACATATATTTTCTTTTACGAATTCTTTTTTGGAACCTTCTACTATGTGAACTGGTATAGGAGGAATAAAGCAACTGTTTTCCTTTTTCTCAGCTCACTATATTTTCACAGTTGTTAGAAACATAGAAACATAGAGGATTGACGGCAGAAAAAGACCTTGTGGTCCATCTAGTCTGCCCTTTTACTATTTCCTGTATTTTATCTTAGGATCGATATGTTTATCCCAGGCATGTTTAAATTGAGTTACTGTGGATTTACCAACCACGTCTGCTGGAAGTTTGTTCCAAGCATCTACTACTTTCAGTAAAATAATATTTTCTCACGTTGCTTCACTTTCCTATTAAAAACACTTCACTCCTGAACCTGTTGTTGCAGAACATTTATTTGTTTAATCCCCACAGAATTTAGAGAAGATTGGCAACCTTTTCTCCATCAATGTGCACACTCCATCCTTCTTGAGAATCATGATCAACACTTGTTCCAGATATTCTTTATTTTTCTGGAAAACCATAGTAATTTTCAAATCTTGCTTCTTCTCTGTAGATAGAACATAAGAACATAAGAAGAGCCATGCTGAATCAGGCCAAAGCCCATCGAGTCCAGCATTCTGCATCACACAGTGGCCCACCAACTGTCCATAAGGGAGGTGCTCTAGATACAGTGGTGCCACTCTTGTAAATAACAGGAGGTGGCATTGCAGCAATGGCAGGTGGTGGAAACAAACAGAAATGATCAATACATTGCTGAATGCCCTCACTTCTCAATCTCATTCAATGATATTTTCGTATATTCGAATATTGGGAAAGTACCAGCCAGGCAAGAAAGCAGGATCAAGTGGGGAGCTAGGCATGAGTCGTTGTGCAGCTGTAAGAAAGCTAGGACTGACCCTCACCCCTACCTGACATGGAACTTCATCTGTTTGTTCTCAAGGAAAGGTAAAGTAGTATGGGGAGATTCTAGTACCATAAGTAGAATGCAATATAGTAGCGAACCTGAACATTTTACATATGGATTTGATTGTTTGCATCTGACACAGAGATGATTTATCTTATATTTTAAACAAAGAAACATTACAGTTTATCTTCTTCTGGTATTTCTTTAGTTATGCATTTTACTAATTTTAGTTTCAGTTTTCCTGAAAATTAAGAACATGATCACAATCATTAAGTGTTGTACCACATGATTCTTGACAAATGTATATTTTATTTTATGTACGTTGAGAGCATATGCACCAAGACAAATTCCTTGTGTGTCCAATCACACTTGGCCAATAAAAATTCTATTCTATTCTATTCATTTCCATAATGTTCCTCTTACTTTCACTCTCATGACTAATTCTGCTCTGATTTATTTACTATTAGTTAAGATCAAGTCAAAGATACTGATCTTCTTGCACCTTCTTCTGAGAATTACTGAATCAGCAAAATTCTGGGATTTCCTACAAGGGCCGCACGTTGTAATTTGAGCCACAACTGATGCCAACGTAGTTAAAACCCACCCCAACTAAAGCTGTCTAAAAGATCATTCATCTGTTTCTGGAAAGCATGATCCAGATTTTCTGCTTGGATGGGTAACAGTAGACAATAACAAAACAGTACTGCTTTTATTCATTCATCCAGGTTTTTTTTTTACCCTGATGTTCTCTCTGCAATATAGCCTCAGCTTTCAAAACACGTTTGAAAACTTTTGGCACCCAACACTCAATCACAAGCGCTCTCTCTCTCTCTCTCTCTCTCTCTCACACACACACACACACACCTCTCTCACTCTCTCTCTCACACACACAGGTCTAACATCTGTCTTCTCTTACTAAGAATTCAAACACACTTTGCTTATTTCCTACATTCTGAACACTAGTAAATAGGAAATGGATGGCATGAATCTTATGAGCTATTATTTCTCCCATACTCCAGAACTTCAGTTTCAAAGCAGATGGATTTGGTTCAGCCAGTCTCAGCAAAACCTCAGTTCTCTATAATATAACCCATTTGATCCTGGAGATTTGAACTAATCTGTAGATACTCCCCACCCCATTTTTTTAAATGAAACATGTTTGAATCCCATGCTTTTCATTAGTTCTTCACAATTTTTTTTCTTTCCTTTGCCACTGAACTATTTTTATTTTTACTTTGATCATATTTTTTTAAAAAAACTTTTTTTTTGCTTACTAACCTTTTCCAACCTCATTTGGAGCAGCTTTCCTAAACCCTAAAATATATGTTTCTTGTATGTTTTTTTCATTACTTGCTTGTCTTTTCCTTCATCACTTTAGTTTTTCACTAAGAATTTCTAGAAGTCATATTGGTACTTACTGTCCTCCCAACATTATGGTCGGGCAGTAGGGAAAGCAAGTAGGATGCTTGGCTGCATAGCTAGAGGTATAACAAGCAGGAAGAGGAAGATTGTGATCCCGCTATACAGAGTGCTGGTGAGACCACATTTGGAATACTGTGTTCAGTTCTGGAGACCTCACCTACAAAAAGATATTGACAAAATTGAACGGGTCCAAAGACGGGCTACAAGAATGGTGGAAGGTCTTAAGCATAAAACGTATCAGGAAAGACTTCATGAACTCAATCTGTATAGTCTGGAGGGCAGAAGAAAAAAGGGGGATATGATCGAAACATTTAAATATGTTAAAGGGTTAAATAAGGTCCAGGAGGGAAGTGTTTTTAATAGGAAAGTGAACACAAGAACAAGGGGACACAATCTGAAGTTAGTTGGGGGAAAGATCAAAAGCAACGTGAGAAAATATTATTTTACTGAAAGAGTAGTAGATCCTTGGAACAAACTTCCAGCAGACGTGGTTGGTAAATCCATAGTAACTGAATTTAAACATGCCTGGAATAAACATATATCCATCCTAAGATAAAATACAGGAAATAGTATAAGGTTTAGGTTTAGGTTTAGGTTTATTGGATTTATATGCCGCCCCTCTCCGCAAACTCGGGCAGACTAGATGGATCATGAGGTCTTTTTCTGCCGTCAGTCTTCTATGTTTCTATTATAGTTATATTCCCCCAATGTTTCTATTACTATTTCCTTTTTCCTAAAAGCAATTCTTCCAGAACAGCCAAGATGAAGTGAAGGATAGTTGCTTTTCCTGTTACTCCATCCTTTGCAGGTCAAAGTAATCATCGAGAGAGAATAGGAAATTCCCGAAGGACTTTTTACTTGCTAATGTTTGTCTCCCAGCAGATAATTGGAACTGGAAAGTGAAGCAGAAGGTCACAAAAGGTGAGGTCCTGGACACAGGATTGTTGGAGAGGGATTAAAAATAAAGAGAGAAGCTATGTGGTTAGAGTTTTGGAGAGTCACGTGGTCTGAATGCAAAAATTGTGGCGAGGAATAGCAGTGATGGAATATATCTGTTCTGGGTTCTATTCTTTTTAATATGTTTGGAGAAGGTTTGGTAGGGAAGGTTTTCCTATTTGCCGATGACTCTAAAGTGTGCAATAGGGTTGATATTCCTGGAGGCATCTGTAATATGGTAAATGATTTAGCTTTACTAGATAAATGGTCAAAGCAATGGAAACTGCAGTTTAATGTTTCCAAATGTAAAATAATGCACTTGGGGAAAAGGAATCCTCAATCTGAGTATTGCATTGGCAGTTCTGTGTTAGCAAAAACTTCAGAAGAGAAGGATTTAGGGGTAGTGATTTCTGACAGTCTCAAAATGGGTGAACAGTGCAGTCGGGCGGTAGGGAAAGCAAGTAGGATGCTTGGCTGCATAGCTAGAGGTATAACAAGCAGGAAGAGGAAGATTGTGATCTCGCTATATAGAGTGCTGGTGAGACCACATTTGGAATACTGTGTTCAGTTCTAGAGACCTCACCTACAAAAAGATATTGACAAAATTCCAAAGACGGGCTACAAGAATGGTGGAAGGTCTTAAGCATAAAACGTATCAGGAAAGACTTCATGAACTCAATCTGTATAGTCTGGAGGACAGAAGGAAAAGGAGGGACATGATCGAAGCATTTAAATATGTTAAAGGGTTAAATAAGGTCCAGGAGGGAAGTGTTTTTAATAGGAAAGTGAACACAAGAACAAGGGGACACAATCTGAAGTTAGTTCGGGGAAAGATCAAAAGCAACACGAGAAAATATTATTTCACTGAAAGAGTAGTAGATCCTTGGAACAAACTTCCAGCAGACGTGGTTGGTAAATCCACAGTAACTGAATTTAAACATGCCTGGGATAAACATATATCCATCCTAAGATAAAATACAGAAAATAGTATAAGGGCAGACTAGATGGACCATGAGGTCTTTTTCTGCCGTCAGTCTTCTATGTTTCTATGTCCAGTGCCATGTGGCCGAGTCAGGTTAAAAATGTGATTTACTGTATGAAGATTTTGGTCACTCCTTAGGCGTTTGATGTGCTCTTTGATCTGCGTGGTAATATTGAACTCACACGCCTTTTAAAAAAAATCCCACTGATCCTGCGATTCCAGAGAGAATATAATATTGATGTCATCCAAGTATTAAAATAATTAAGGCGTATTCATGGATGCATGGCAAATCAAGGATGTTGTTTTCTTTGGATAATGAATTGACGTACACTCAGCCATGAAGACATTGAAGCTTTTATGCTCAGCTGTGCAGTGCCAGTCCCGGTGCACCTGCAGTATTTGTGGTTTTGCTTTCTGATCCGAATTTCCCACAGTGATAGCATGTCAGAAGCAACAGCCTCCAAAGTTTGTAAACTGCATTTCACTTTTCTTATTGGCTGAGTGACTTCCTTGAGTTACCCAGAAGCTTTGGGATTTTTTTATCTAAAAATTAATTCCCAAACTTACCATTTTGAGGCCACTTTAGATGTTCAGATTCAGCTGAAAAAACATCACTTGAAATGCAATATTTTAGCCACCATCCATGTTATATTTTAACTACAATGGTACCTCATGATACGAACCCCTCGTCTTACGAACAACCCGAGATACGAACCCGGGGTTCAGAAAATTTTTGCCTCTTCTTACGAACTTTTTTCTTCTTACGAACCCGCCACTGCCACGAAGCCCCGCCACCCGGCTGTCGCTTTTTGAAACAGCCGGGGGGCTTCCCAGCATCCTCCTGAACCCGAACGCCAAACCCGAACTTCTGGGTTCGGCATTCGGGAGGCCGCCGAGAAGCCCCCCGGCTGTTTTAAAAGGTGACAGCCGGGCGGCGGGGCTTCCCAGCGGCCTCCCGAACCCGGAAGTTCGGCAAAAGTTCGGGTTCGGGAGGCCGCTGGGAAGCCCCCCGGCTGTTTTAAAAGGTGACAGCCGGGCGGCGTGGCTTCCCAGCGGCCTCCCGAACGCCGAACCCGGAAGTTCGGCAAAAGTTCGGGTTCGGGAGGCCGCTGGGAAGCCCCACAGCCCGGCTGTCACCTTTTTTTTGCGGGTTTTTTTTGTTGTTGCACGGATTAATTGACTTTACATTGTTTCCTATGGGAAACAATGTTTCGTCTTATGAACTTTTCATCTTACGAAACTCCCCGGGAACCAATTAGGTTCATAAGACGAGGTATTACTGTATTAGCTTTTAGCTCTGGGCAATGTTTCAAAGGGCCTACATTGATTCATTGAATTCTTGATAGAAGGACCCCATTGGAAAAGATTCATAAAATATAGTAGGGATCCATTTTGAAGCTGAAAAAACTTACAGTGTAAAAATTGTCCAATCGAAATAGAACTCTAACCCAAAGGAGTGAAAATTCGGAATTCAGGAAGGGAACAAAAGGTAGCCATGTTCGTCCAATCTGAGGACCGAGTTGAGGGTGGATCTGGCAAAAAGTAACAGACTCGGTCCTCATTTTGAGTGTACGGGGACAACCCATCCTGAATATTGGCTCCACCCATGATAGACAATGTGAAAATCTGATGACCTGATGCTTTCATGAATTCTAATAAAAGTGCTATACAGCAGTGAAGTTTTAGATGACTGAATCAACAAAACTACAATTGTTTTGAAATTTTTGTCACTTCCTAAATCCCTAATCATTATATCTCAGTTTCCCTTTCATTTCAATGAAGAATCCATATGATCCAGCCCTTGGTTTGCCTCAATCACCCAGTTTCTAATCATTATAATCCTTTATAAAGCAGGGTGATTTACAACATACAAAAAGACAAAGTATATACAATCCAAACATCTCTGGATGAGTAAGGATAAATATCCCTACTTTCTTTCAGTTAGGCAGCAAGGCTGTGAAGCAGAATTGTCATTTCACCTTATTCTCTCAAGGCTTTTTATTTCTAAACTCTAAAGCAGGGATCGCTAAACTTGGCAACTTTAAGACTTGTGAACTTGAACTCCCAGAATTTTGGGAGTTGAAGTCCACAAGTCTTAAAGTTGCCAAGTTTGAAGATCTCTGTTCTAAAGTGATCTCTACATGAAGTAATATTTATTTATTTATTTATTTATTTATTTATTTATTCATTCATTCATTCATTCCAATACACAATGAGGGTTTTAGTGGGTATGTATGTATGTGTGTGTATATATATATACATATACATATATATGTATATATATATACTGTATATATATAAACACACACACATACATACACACACACACATACACACACACACACAGTAAAATACATGATGAAGGTTATAGAGGAGATACTCATAGTAAAATGTATCTATGAAAGAATAGAAAAGAAGATATAGTAATAGAGCATATCAATGAATGAATAGAAGAGATACAGGAATAGAAGAAAGGTATAGGAGATATAGGCTTCATGGTCCTCTTACAGAATAGGGAGATCAGGGTCAGAAGAGGTTAATTGGAAGAATGGGAATTTTTCATAATTCCTGCTTTAGCTATAACTACATCCACAACCCACAAAGATTTCCTGTTTCACACCATGAAACATATCCTAAGCTATTCCACAGGTTGACTAGTTTGTTTTTTGCTTATACTGTACATTAAAATTGTTTGAAAGGATAGCTTTTCCTTGTTTTAACAAGTACATTTTTAATTAAATACATTCATTCCATGAATAATGTGTAATTTCCCATGGAGAGGAGGAAATTCTGACCTTTTTATATGCCAAGAGCGACCCCTACTTAAGAGCTGTAAATCTCCTGAGCACCACTGACTTCTGTGGAGCTATCCTAAATCACAGCAGCTCAAACTCTGCCTCCCAGTATGCCATCTGGGGCCATTCTGCCCTTTAAGGTCAGCAAAGAAAGATTAATGTTGCCCCTAAGGAACCATGTTACCAAATCTCTCAATGCTGATGGCTAAATTTCTATTGGCTTCGCTAAGGTTAGGACTGTCTTGTAAATCTATAGGTGGCAACAGCAAGGTTTGTCCAAGAACCTGCGCAGGCTCTGAAGATTTGCTTCGTCTGTCATGTTGCCCTTTTCTTCTTCTCCATTCCAAAGATTTAACAAAGAAAAATGTCCTTCTTTCCTAATTATTTCAGTATGTTAGAACATGAACGCTTTGCACGGCTTAGCCAGCTATTTTGGGGCCAACTTGGCCAGCTTTCAAAACAGCAAAAAAAATATTGGGGGACAAACAGGGTGGAAATAGGGATGTTAAAAAATCAATCCAAGTACAAAAATTATTTGTATTAAACATGCTGGATGCTCCACCTGCCTGCAACTGTTATTTTACATGCTAATTTTGGGGGATAGCTTCTGTGAATTATCTCTATCATGTACAAATTTCTTTGTCTTTCTTAAGGAACCTCTTTGCCCCAAATTATGCACTTAATTGACATTCTTAAGCAGAGTTTTAGGTTTTTCTTCTAGGTAAGCAATTATTTCGAAGCAGGACGTGTAGAATTTTGAGAACTCTCACAAAATAGGTAAGGAATTGGTGAGATAACGCCCAGTAATTCTGACTGAATTCAATTCTCCTGGACCAGATTGATTGTCTCAGTGACAATGACTGAAATCTTTGAGAAATCCAGGAGCACAAGGGCGAGAAAATCAGAGAACAGCCAATGTTATTTCAGTATTTTAAAAGGAGAAAAAAGGAAACTTAGGAAACTACAAATGATTAACCCTGAATCATTTCATACTAGAAAAGTCCTAGCAAAGAAAATTAAGAAGGTACTTAGAAATGAATAGACATTACCAGAAACCAATAAGAATTTTTTAAGAACAGGTTGTATAGTAAGACAAATCTTGGGTTTTTTGGGAAATGTGCCTCCATTAGGAGATAATGCTCTAGTTTTTGTGTTCTTAGACTTAGTAGGTGTTGTGGTTAGCTCTGACCCAGCTTCTGTCCCAAGGAATGTGCAGGTGGATGTGGGGGAGACATCCACATGCTGCAGGCCTGTTTTGCTCCCAGTAGAATCTGCCGACGAAGCCTCCTCTGACCAAGGAAGCGTGAGTGACAGGGAAGAGGGGATTTTGGCAGACAGCCCAGGAGCAGATCAATCATCTGCATCATCCCTGGATTCTGAACAAGAATTAATGACACATCCACGCATGTGTAGAGTGATGCATAGGAGACAACAACTGGAGGATTACTACAAGAGAAAATGAGGCCACCTGTGGTTGGGTGGGGCTGCTGTAATTAGTGCTACGGATAAAAGTGCAGTTTATTGTTTTAGCCTCATGGCAGTTTATCTGATTCATTGTTTCATCAAGATCGTGGTTTTTGTGCTGTTCAAGATTGTGTGTGGACTCTCTGGACTTTAGAATTGGACTCAATTTCCCAGTTATTGGGTGAGCAATTGGATTGCATTTAACCTGTGCCTTGTGTGTACCAGAAAATCCCTTTGACATTTAAAAAGGGAGCTGTTTCTGTTTTTCTGTTTATAAAAACTTTTGGGTTTTCCTTTTATCGTGTGGTGTGTGTCTTCCTGGACTAATTACCCTGTAATTATGGGCGGTTGAAACACGCCGGCAGAACAGTAGGACTATTGACAAAGTGGACCATAGTCTCCTCTTTGATGAATTGGAATAATGTGGAATGGATAGTGCCACTACCAGACCAATTCACAGTTGACTGAACAACCATAGCTGATGCAAAATCCATAATGGGCCTTATGTCCACATGGAGGAAGGTATACAGTGGGAATCTCAGGGTGTTTTCAACTATGCATATGTGCCTCTGAATTTAAGGAGATTGTTCTTTAATGATAATGCAAAGTAACATCACTTTCTTTTTAGGCTTGTGAGATAGACTAAAAAATGGCCTAATGTAATGAGTGGTAGAGAAAGATTGTGTTTCTTGGTCTTGTAAAAGCTTAAATTTGTTTTGATCATTTTCAAAGCATGACCAATATTATCTGATGTATGTTGATTGATTATTCATTTACAGATTTAGTCAGGGTAACACGCTGTTGAAGATGATGGAGTTATGTTGCTATGCTCTAGAGCAGTGTCTCCCAACCTTGGCAACTTGAAGATATCTGGACTTCAACTCCCAGAATTCCCCAGCCAGCAAATGCTGGCTGGGGAATTCTGGGAGTTGAAGTCCAGATATCTTCAAGTTGCCAAGGTTGGGAGACACTGCTCTAGAGCAGCGTTTCCCAACCGGTGTGCCGCGGCACACTGGTGTGCCGCGAGACATGGCCAGGTGTGCCGCCAAGCTTCAGCTGGGCGGGGCGCTGCCGGTACTTCCGTCCTGGGGCTCCCGCTCACAGCTGTCTCCTGCTCGATGCCGCGGTTTTCGGCGCTCTCCTGCTGGGCCCCAAAGAAGGAAGGCAGGAAGAAGGAGAGCTCCATTCTTCGCGCCTTTTTCCCGCCTTCTTTCTTTGGGGCCCAGCAGGAGAGCGCCGAAAACCGCGGCATCGAGCAGGAGGCGGGGGACAGCTGCGAGCGGGAGCCCCAGGACGGAAGTACCGGCAGCGCCCCGCCCAGCTGGAGCTCCTCTTTCGTCGACGGCAAGTGTCCGATGGGAGCGGGGGGGGTGGCCGCAGCGGCCGCAGGCAGTCGGGGGAGATGGCCGCGGCGAGAGGGATCGCTCGCTCTCTCTCTCTCAGCTGACTGCAAGTGGGAGCCCTGACGGTGGCGGTTGGACGTTCTGCTGGACGTCGTACATGCTGGCGCTGCGTGCCTGGCATATACGGTGTCCAGCACCACGTCCAGCTGCCGCCGTCAGGGCTCCCGCTTGCAGTCAGCTGAGAGAGAGAAAGAAAGAGAGACATATAAGAGAGGCAGAGAGAGAGAGAAAGAGAGACATAGCAAGAGAGGCAGAGAAAGAGAGACAGAGAAAGAGAGACAGCAAGAGAGGCAGAGAAAGAGAGAGAGAGAAAGAGAGAGAGAAAGAGAGACATAGCAAGAGAGGCACAGAGAGAGAAAAAGAAAGAGAGGCATAGCAAGAGAGACAGAGAGAGAAAGAGAGATAGCAAGAGAGGCAAAGAGAAAGAAAGAGACATATAGCAAGACAGTGAAAGAGAGAGAGAGAGCAAGAGAGAGAGAAAAAAGCAAGAAAGAGATAGCAAGAGAGACAGAGAGAGCAAGGGAGAGAGAAAGACATAGAGGAAGGGAAGGAGGGAGAGAGAAAGAGAGCAAAAAAGAGAGGAAGAAAGAAAGAGGGATGGAGAGAGAGAATGAAGGGAAGGAAGTAAAAGAGAGAAAGAGGGAGAAATAGAGCGAAAGGGAGGGAGAGGGTTTTTTTGTCCAAACTTTTCTTTAGCCCCTCCCCCCTTTCAGTGTTCCCCAGGATTTTGAAAATACGAATAATGTGCCGCGGCTCAAAAAAGGTTGGGAAACACTGCTCTAGAGAATGCCAGGATGGGGAAACTCACTTTATACAGTGTGACTTCCAAAACTGGCTGGTTCACAGAATGATAAATTTTAAGTGACTATTATGAAAACAACTATTGGCTCTAATGATTTCCTCATTATCAATGATGATTTCCTCATTATCAATGAAAACTGCTGCCTATTTTATGATGCACTGGAAGGCTGTAGGAAAGACTTTCAAAGTCTCTTCTCTAAGGTATATTTACGTATATATACTGACTCTAAATTGAAAACAACTGAGAAACTGGAATTCTTTTAGCATCACTCCTTTAATCTTAATCTTGTTAAAGAAAACCCTGTGAACATTGTGCTTGGGGAAAAAATTACCTTCATTTCAGGCAACTGTCAAAGATCGGACCCTGCTGGAGTTTATTAACTTGGAGACCTGGAGGAACAAGTGCAATTTCTTTCTTCACAGTTACCCATTTAATGCTATGGATTGAATCTCATGTAACCAAGTAACTAAGAAAGCATGATTTATTAGTAAAGAACAAATATGCCTGTATATTTTCCATTCTTGCCCTTCATGGCACCGGACCAGGATATCTGCGAGACCGCCTTCTGCCGCACGAATCCCAGCGGCCGGTTAGGTCCTACAGAGTTGGTCTTCTCCGGGTCCCATCGACTAAACAATGTCATCTGGCGGGACCCAGGGGAAGAGCCTTCTCTGTGGCGTCTCCGACCCTCTGGAACCAACTCCCCCCAGAGATTAGGACTGCCCCCTCCCTCCTTGCCTTTTGTAAACTCCTTAAAACCCACCTCTGTCGTCAGGGTTGGGGGAACTGAGACATCCCCCCCTTGCCTATGTAGTTTTGTGCATGATATGACTGTGTGTATGCATTTTATATATTGGGTTTTTTTCTTTTTAGACTTTTTAATGTTAAATTGTTATTTTAGATTTTAATTATTAGATTTGTTACCATGTATTGTTTTATCACTGTTGTGAGCCGCCCCAAGTCTGCGGAGAGGGGCGGCATACAAATCTAATAAATAATAATAATAATAATAATAATAATAATAATAATAATAATAATAAGTTTTCAATTAGTTTTAGTTAGTTTTATTAGATTAGGTTTGTGCTCCATAGCTTGATTACACAACAGTTACCTATTACATTATACTCCTGGATTACACATCAGTATATATACTTCATTATCACACGTACTAAGGGAGGTGGGGAGGAAACAGTTCTGAAAATTGAAACCCCCACCAAAGATTGCACATGACTTCATGACATGTCAGCAATAGTATTTTAATCCGGTCATTCCTTCATAGGAAAAAGTTCCCCCAATTCTGAGAGCTGGAGCAATTTTATCTCAAACATCTGGGTTTACTGGAAAACATTTTTATTTATTTTGTACTAAAGGAATGTAGACAATCATTTTGTAGGATATCACACAAAGTGGTCTCCTAGCTACTTAAAAATTGATCCTGCCAAATAAGAATAAATCTTATACCTCATCTTTACTTCAGATACTCTAACAAGTAAAATCACTTTAATTGTAATATTTCTTACTTGTTTTACAAATGGTCTGCTACCTTTACCTTACTAGATATTTCTTCACAAGATGGGTAATGTTATGAATATCTTAAAATTACTACTAGTAGTAATTTAACAATTTAAAATTACTACTAGTAGACAAGAATCTTCCATCTTGACCTTGAAATTCCATAATTCTTTCAAGGAAGTTCCAGTTATCTCCTTGATCATTCCCCTTATTTTATGTCTTTTCTTGCCTGCATTTTCATAAACGCTGTAAAGCACTGTTGCTTTTTATTGTACATCATCCACTCATAACACACTGCTTGCTGATCCTCATCTCAAGGCAACAGACGCCTTTGTTTTTACAGGACTATTTTTTTTCTCCTGTCCATGGTACTTTTGGAAATCATGTCTGAATCCAAATGTGAACCCATTTATTTTAGTTTGAAACATAGAAACATAGAAGACTGACGGCAGAAAAAGACCTCATGATCCATCTAGTCTGCCCTTCTACTATTTTTGTATTTTATCTTAGGATGGATATATGTTTATCCCAGGCATGTTTAAATTCAGTTACTGTGGATTTACCAATCACGTCTGCTGGAAGTTTGTTCCAAGGATCTACTACTTTTTCAGTAAAATAATATTTTCTCACATTGCTTTTGATCTTTCCCCCAACTAACTTCAGATTGTGTCCCCTTGTTCTTGTGTTCACTTTCCTATTAAAAACACTTCCCTCCTGAACCTTATTTAACCCTTTGACATATTTAAATGTTTCGATCATGTCCCCCCTTTCCCTTCTGTCCTCCAGACTATACAGATTGAGTTCATTAAGTCTTTCCTGATACGTTTTATGCTTAAGACCTTCCACCATTCTTGCAGCCCGTCTTTGGACCCGTTCAATTTAATCAGTATCTTTTTGTAGGTGAGGTCTCCAGAACGGAACACAGTATTCCAAATGTGGTCTCACCAGCGCTCTATACAGTGGGATCACAATCTTCCCTCTTCTTGCTTGTTATACCTCTAGTTATGCAGCCAAGCATCCTACTTGTTTTTCCTACCACCCGACCACACTGCTCACCCATTTTGAGACTGTCAGAAATCACTACCCCTAAAGTTTGTTTTGTTCTTTCTCAGTATGTGGGTGTGTAGGGAGGAGGGGGGAGTTAGATAAAACTAAAAGATTGTGTTAACTATTCCATTCTTTGTCACAGAAATATCTTTACATTTCATTATCTTGTCTAAGTTTTCGATGTGTTCCTCTCTAGGATTAACGCCCTATTTACTTTTCCAGCAAACTGTCCATCTTTATCTCCTGTTGTTGAGCTCAAGAAAATAAAACTATCATTTTTTCAACTGCCAAGTTTGCTAAGTATGTTACCTAACATTACCTTTGTCCCCTTAATATTTCAGTTTAACAAAATTTTTCCACTGAATATATAAATCATCTTTTAACCTCCAATTCTGATTCCAGCCGTTAACTCTTCAGCATTATTGTATTTAAAATGTATTTGCTGCATATGTTAAAGATATGGGATAACATACATCTTCTCTCACTCCTTTCTGTTCTGAACCAAGATTTTCCATGGTTACCGCAGTACTTTTTTGTTCATTGTAAATATTTCTCAGAGGATTAATTAGGCGTTCTGGCAAATCCATTTTTAATACAGTCCATTTTCCAGCATGACAAAAATCCCTTACTGAAATCAGTACAATTGCAAGCTTCTTTCTTGAATTGTTTTGCTGTTCATTCTGTTCCCCTTCACCTTTTCTAAACTCCATCTGTTTATTTGGTTTTTCTTTTCACATATATAGCACCATTCTTTTTTCCTAAGATCTTTCCTTAAATAATAAATGGTAATTGACATATTCACCCACCTTCTTTATTATAGCAATACAGTGTTCCCTTGATTTTCGCGGGTTCGAACTTCGCGAAAAGTCTATACCACGATTTTTCAAAAATATTAATTAAAAAATACTTCGTGGTTTTTTCCCTTGTACCACGGTTTTTCCCACCCGATGACGTCATATGTCATCACCAAACTTTCATCCGCCTTTAATAAATATTTTTTTAATAAACTTTAATAAATAAACATGGTGAGTAATAATCTAAATGGTTGTTAAGGGAATGGGAAATTGCAATTTAGGGGTTTAAAGTGTTAAGGGAAGGCTTGTGACACTGTTCATAGACAAAAATAGTGTATTTACTTCCGCATCTCTACTTCGCGGAAATTCAACTTTCGCGGATGGTCTCGGAACTCATCCCCCGTGAAAATTGAGGGAACACTGTATATATTAATATTTTTCCACCTTCAGGACACATAGTATTGTCCCTGCTAGGACACTATTTTTTTTCCTCCTACAGCTTTAAACAGTCTAATTTTATTTGCAGGTGAAGATTTTGAATTTGGCTGTCCCAAAGGGGCTTTTTCAAAAGGCAACTGGATTTTGTTTTTCCTTGAAGGCGTTTTGCTTCTCGCCATAGAAGCTTAAGTTCTCAGAGAAGCGAAATGTCTTCAAAGAAAAAACAAAATTTAGTTGCCTTTTGAAAAAGCACCTTTGGGAGAACTATGACCTGGATGATTGAGAATCTCTACTGGCATTCTAATTTGATAGTTGTGCATCTCTTGTATCTCAGAAATTATTTGCATATACTAGACCAGTGTTTCCCAACCGTGGCAACTTGAAGATATTTGGACTTCAACTCCCAGAATTCCCCAGCCAGCGTTCGCTGGCTGGGGAATTCTGGGAGTTGAAGTCCAAATATCTTCAAGTTGCCACGGTTGGGAAACACTGTACTAGACCACATTTAAAATTGAAATGTTCCTGTGATATCTTGGATTGTTTTAAAAGTATTTAATTTTCAATTGACATTTCTGAAATTTCTTCCATCTGATTTGATGCTGAAATCCATGTTCACTTTCCCAAGCTATCATAATAGCTTGTTCTGAAATCCAGTTGAACCTTGTTAACTGGGAGGTAAAAATGGTTTGGTTTTCACAGTGTCTCATCTCTTTCCATTGCAATGCAGCTTCCCTTTTATGCAAGGTAAACACACTAAATCTACTTCTTATACTGCTCTTATATTTGGATTGTGAACTGTTCCTCGTGGCCATGTCAACACACATTCCCGCAATCCTTCAGTCAGCAGAAAACTGCTGGCAATAATTTGTGCTGCCCCAGAGACCAAGAATTATTCTGCCTCATCAATGAGACTGGTGACTAATATACACATCACAGTTTTAATACTAAACAACTTAAGAGCGGGTCCTTGGGCAGTTGCCCTGACTGCATTTCCGTTCCCACCCAGTGGCAACTGCTGGTGGGAAAAACAACCATCAATCACTGTCTGTAACATGTGGTAGAGGTTCAACTCTCTGTTCATTTTCCCAGGTGCTGCTTCTCAAAAGCCACACTACTTCAGAACTACAGCTGCACAGCATTCCGTGCACATGCAATTTTTGCCTGGAGCAATTAGGTGGAACATCCATGCTATTTTTCAAAAAACACAGGAGTAGAAATCTTTACCCTCTCCCCACTTTGGCTGCTGGTATTAACTACATGCAGCATGTCTCTCTCTTTTTTGCCAGAACAGTCTCTTGAGAGTTCATGTAAAGTCATGGAATCAATTATAAATCGATCAATTACTCTTCACTTAGAATCTAATAACCTACTCTCTAACAAACAATTTGGATTCAGAAGGAAATTATCCTGTAACCTGCAACTACTTCACTGCAAAAACCATATGGACTATCTACCTAGATCAAGGAAAACCCATTGATGCAATTTATATTGACTTCTGCAAAGCCTTTGATTCAGTGGTCCACGACAAACAACTCCTAAAACTCAAATCTAATGGCATGTCGGAATTACTCCACAGATGGATTACGGCATTCCTGCTAAACAGGCAACAAGTTGTCAAAATTGGAAGCGCTATTTCCACCCCTGTCCCTGTTAAAAGTGGCATTCCCCAAGGTAGCGTACTAGGACCTACTCTTTTCATCCTCTACATCAGTGATTTTCAACTTTTTTGAGCCGTGGCACATTTTTTACATTTACAAAATCCTGGGGCACACCACCAACAAAAATGACACAAAATAACACTCTAAGACACTCTGCTCTCTTTTTCCATCCCTGTCTCCTCCCCCCCTCCTTGTGTGTGTGTGTGTGTGTGTGTGTGTATACACACTCTTGAACCATTTCCAAAAACAGGTGAGGGCTGGGTTTTTTCTTTCTCTTATTCTTTGGGTGCTTTTTATCATATGCTTTAAATCAAGAGTCACTTCTCTCTCTCTCTCTCTTGTTTCTCTCTCTTTCCTCTCATTCTCTGTATCAATCATTTTCTCTTTTCTCTTTTTTCCTCCCCTTTTTGCTCATTTCTCTCTGTCTCTCTCTCCCTTCCTCTCCTTTTCTCTCTCTCTCTCTTGCTTTCTTTCTCTCTCTTTCTTGCTTTCTTTCTCTCACACTCTTGCTTTCTCTCTTTTCTTTCTCTTTTCTTTCTCTCTTCTTTCTATCTCTCTCACTCTCTTTCTCTCTCTCTTGCTTTCTTTTTCTCTCTTTCTCTCTCTCTTGCTTTCTTTCTCTCTCACTCTTTCTTTCTCTCTTTTCTTTCTCTCTTGCTTTCTCTCTCTCACTCTCTTTCTCTCTCTTGCTTTCTTTTTCTCTCTTTCTCTCTCTCTTGCTTTCTTTTTCTCTCTCTCACTTTCTCTCTCAGCAAAAAGTTGCGAGACCGGAACCTGAGCTTCCTTCTTCGCAGCACACCTGACCATGTCTCGCAGCACACTAGTGTGCCACGGCACACTGGTTGAAAAACACTGCTCTACATCAACAACCTCTGTGATCAAATCACTAGCAACTGTGCTCTTTTCACTGATGTTGTAAAACTCTTCAACACCACGGACAATTAATCTATTCTCCAAAAAGACCTTGACGTTGTCTCTGATTGGTCTAACACCTGGCAACTTCAAATATCAACCAACAAATGCTCTCTCCTCCACATCGGCAAAAAGAATCCGACCCTCAAATATAAACTGAATAAACAAAATCTCACAGACAACCCCCACTCAGTAAAAGACCTTGGTATACTAATATCAATATCGCCAAAAATGCTTCAAGGGTTATTAACCTGATCCTACATAGCTTCTACTCAGGCAATCTAATTCTACTTGCCAGAGCTTACCCATCCTCGAATACAGCTCATCTGTCTGGAACCCATATCACATCTTGGACATCAACACCCACGAAAATGTCCAAAAATACTTCACCAGAAGAGCCCTTCACTCCTCCACTCGAAACAGAATACCCTATGAAACTAGACTTACAATCCTGAGTCTAGAAAGCTTAGAACTACGACGACTTAAACATGATCTAAGCATTGCCCACAAGATCATATGCTGCAACGACCTGCCTGTCAACGACTACTTCAGCTTCAACTACAACAACACAAGAGCACACAACAGATACAAACTTAATATTAACCGCTCCAAATTGGACAGTAAAAAATATGACTTTAGCAATCACTTTGTCAAAGTGTGGAACTCACTCCCGGACTCCATAGTGGCAACCCCTAACCCTCAACATTTTTCCCTTAGACTATCCACGATTGACCTCTCCAGATTTCTAAGAGGTCAGTAAGGGGTGTGCGTAAGTGCACCAGGGTGCCTTCCGTCCCTTGTCCAATTGTCTCTCCTATATCTCATATTTCTTTTCTTCCACTCATATACCTCTTCCTCTATCCTCCATTGATGTATTGCATTTTATTCTTATATCTTCACTCCTATCCTTTCTTTCTTTCTTTCTTTCCTTTCTTTGATATATAATCTACATGGTTATTCTCATTAACCTTCATTATGTATTGGATAAAATAAATAAAATAAAAAATAAATTAATTTATACAGCCACCCATCTTACCTAATGTAATGACTCTGGACAGCTACCAGCAGTGAAGGGCTACCAAAACTTTTACTACCACACTGTGGGCGTGGGTTATGCAGGACGGCCTGCATTTTCTTTCAACATCTTTCAGTGGAAATTGGGTGCTCTGGCACTGCGTTCCCCCCTATCCAGGCAGTAGCCCACCCCTGGCTACCAGCTAAAGGTAGCTCCAGGCAGCTACCAAAAAGAAAACAGGAAAGAAACACAACCAATAATTAAAAGCATAAATAACATAACACAACATAATAAAACACTTCCCAGTCAATGTAACAAAAAAGGGAGCTCAATCACACTATCAGGATCCCAGGCTTAATGGCAAAGCAGGTTTTTTTTAGTGCCTTGCAAAAGGCCATCAGGGTTGGGGGGGATCTAATCAGAGAGAAGGATACTGACATTCCAAAGGAGAGGCGCCATGGCACAACAGTCTCTCGTCCAGAATATTGCTAGATGATGCTCCTTAATGAACAGGTCCTGGAGCATATACCTCACTTGCTTCATCTAACAGGACAGATAGCTAGAAACATAGAAACATAGAAGATTGACGGCAGAAAAAGACCTCATGATCCATCTAGTCTGCCCTTATACTATTTCCTGTATTTTATCTTAGGATGGATATATGTTTATCCCAGGCATGTTTAAATTCAGTTACTGTGGATTTACCAACCACATCTGCTGGAGGGTTTGTTCCAAACATCTACTACTCTTTCAGTAAAATAATATTTTCTCACGTTACTGCTGATCTGCCCCCCAACTAACTTCAGATTCTTCCCCCTTGTTCTTGTGTTCACTTTCCTATTAAAAAGATACTATTGGGGAGGCAGTTCCCTGAATTAATTAATTAATTGGATTTCTAGGCCACCCTTCTCCATAGACTCAGGACGGCTTACAAAACAGAATAAGTACAATAAGAAACATGTGAGAAACCCAAATGTTAAAACTAATCTATCTAATCTAAAACCCCATTAAACCCCAGTCATCCACATGCATTCCCTTGCAATCATACATGTGGCCAGAGCAAGATCACAATGCTCAACAATTCCAGGCTTGTCGGCAGAGGTGAGTTTTTAAAACCATAAGAAAAGTCCAGGAGGGTAGGCGGGGGCACTACAAATCTCTGGGGGGAGTTGATCCCAAAGGGCCAGAGCTGCCACAGAGAAGGCTCTACCCCTAGGTCTCACCAGACGACATTGCTTGGCTGATGGGACCTGGAGAAAACCAACTCTGTGGGACCTGACTGGTTGCTGGGATTCATGAGGCAGGAGACGGTCTTGTAAGTAATCTGGTCCTAAGCCATGCAGGGCTTTATAGATTATGACCAATACTTTGAATTGCGCTCGGAGACCAATCGGTAGCCAATGCAATAATCCATAACCATGAAGAGTTTTAAAAATAACCACCTGTGTCTTGAACTGAATAGCCAATGCTGCTTGTAGAACAAAAGTGTTGCCTATGCCACCCCATAACTTCCCACATTGCTGCATGCTGCAGTGCAGAGTTGTAGCCTCTGAATACTCTTCAAGGACAGTCCTGTGTAAAAAATATTGCAGTAATCCAAATGGGTTGTGTCATCAGTGATAACATTCAGCTACCTTGTTTTAATGGCATCTGATACTTCTAAGCATCAGCGTTTTCTCTAATGATTCTTGCTTTCACCTTGTGTCAAGCTTCATTATGAATGTTTCCAGTGAGTAGTCTAGTTTTACTTTGGGCACTGAATGATTTATTTCTTCTTGTGGTCTAGAGTATTCTCAACCATTTTCTCTCGCATTATAGTTTAAAAGCATTTTTTTTTCTTCATTTGGCTTTCCCAATTATCCTTAAATAGAGATAATCTGGGCACTTCCATCACTGGACAAATTTATCAGTCTTTCAAATTCATCACTGGACAAATTCATCTATCTCTTTGCATCTTAGCAGATCTACTTAGAAGTAAACATCAATGAATTCTATCCAATGTACTGTTCCTGTAAGAATACATTTTCAAAGTTAAGAGAAATTTTATATTTTTAATGATACAGTGGTACCTCGCGATACGAACCCCTCGTGATACAAACATTTTGAGATACGAACCTGGGGTTCAGAAATTTTTTGCCTCTTCTTACAAACTTTTTTCACCTTACGAACCCACTGCAGATCGCAAAATGGCGCTCCGCTGGGCGCTGTCGTCCGGCTGTCACCTTTTGAAACAGCCGGGGGGCTTCTCGGCATTCTCCCGAACCTGAACTTTTGCTGAAATTTTTGGGTTCGGGAGGCCGCTGAGAAGCGCCGCCGCCCACCTGTCACCTTATGAAACAGCTGGGAGGCTTCTCGGCGTTCTCCCAAATGCCGAACCCGGAAGTTCAGCAAAAGTTCGGGTTCCGGAGGCCGCCAAGAAGCGCCCGGCTGTTTCAGAAGATTACAGCCGGGCAGCACCACCCAGCAAAGCGCCATTTTTACAATCGGTGGCGGCGTTTTCGGCTGATCTGGAGGCTGAAACAGAGGTGGGGAATCCCAATAGGGAATTCCATGGGCGGAGCTTTGACGTCATGAAGACGTCCTTCCTGGTCGGCTGAAACGTGGCCTCCAGGAAGGACATCTTCGTGATGTCAAAGCTCCGCCCATGGAATTCCCTATTGGGATTCCCCACCTCCATTTCAGCCTCCAGATCGGCCGAAAACGCCGCCGCCGATCACAAAAACATGATAGCATGGATGACAAATTTTGGTTACTCAATTCAATTAGATGATTGGGAAAAATTATGGAAAGTAAATTATAAGATGACATTATCTATACCATACAAAGAAAACCTATACAAAATGTTTTACCAATGGCATTATGCCCCAGCACGCTTAGCTAAAATACATCCGAGTATAAGTAATAAATGCTGGAAGTGCAAAACAGCCATAGGAACATATTATCACATCTGGTGGTGTCCCAACTCCCAATCTGCGGACCAGGACTGGTCAGCAGCCCATAGGGAATCAGTCTGCAAAAGCGGCAAGCAACCGTCCAAAACTTTATTTGCAGATAAATAAATGCAAATAAATGCAAAATGCATTTGCAAAATGCATGTGAAATAATCCCCTCCCCCTGCCACTGCTGCCAGTACACAGAACCAAAAAAGTTTGAGACTGCTGCTCCAAGGTCATTTTTGCTAGGACTTTTAGCCAGCGGAAATCAGACAGGCTGTTAGAATGTGATCTGTCTGATTAGAATTGTTGCACATTTCTTCCTTTGTTAAGGCTATAGAAGAATTCATATGTAGAATGCTCTCAAACCAATGTTGGAGTTTTGCTTCCAACCAAAGTCACTCATTATAATTAATTATAAATATTAAGTAATTAATTCTAGCAAGAAAAAAGTCTACCTACTGTTTGTTATCTTCTTATTTAAAAAATTCTCCTAAAAACATTTGAGACAACTGACAGATATCATCTAAATTATAGCTCTAGGAAGCACTGGGGAAAGCATGAAGCTTATTTTACAAAGAACCCGGTATTGAAGTAGGCATGCTAGGTTTTTGAGAAGTTAAAGTTAGACCTGATCCCTTGAACTCCAAGTTTACTGTAAAACGACAACTACTACTCTTCAATCTGGTCAGGCATTTTTTCAATGGTCTTTAAAAAAAACCCTCCCCTCTCAAGGGACTTGCACTAGAAAATAGCTTCGCAAAAGCAGTATACAGTAATAGAGTAGGTTTTCTTTTTTGGGGAGTGGTGGGGGAGGGCTGGGGGGGATAATCTAGACATGAATTGTATCAGTCTCAGAATTTGCAACAAAGAAAGGGGCAGCTGTTGGAGCCTGGAAATCAGGAAAATGAGATGAGTTGCTGACAGAAGGGAAGCACAAAGTCTTGGGGGAAATCCAAATAATCAGTGAACATTTAGGTGTCCCAATTCTTACCAAAGTTTTCCACTTCTTGAACATGTTCCTTTATGAAATACATAATTAACAAAACTCTTATAGCTTACGAAATACAGTGTTCCCTCGATTTTTGTGGGTTCGAATTTCGCGAATAGCCTATACCACGGTTTTTTAAAAAATATTAATTTAAAAAAACTTCACGGTTTTTCCCCTATACCACGTTTTTTCCCACCATATGTCATCGCCAAACTAATAATTTTTGCAAATAAATAACAAAAAAAATAATTATTGTTAATAAATAATTATGTTTATAAATATCAGGATCACTAAGTGTCTTATTCAATGGTGAATACCAGTAATAATGGTGAGTAAATGGTTGTTAAGGGAATGGGAAATGGTAATTTAGGGGTTTGAAGTGTTAAGGGAAGGCTTGTGATACTGTCCATAGCCAAAAATGGTGTATTTACTTCCGCATCTCTACTTCGCGGAAATTCGACTTTCGCGGGCGGTCTCGGAACGCATCCCCCGCGGAAATCGAGGGAACACTGTAATGGCCAAATAATGCTCCCTCAAGCAATGTTCCCTGAAGCATTTCTTTTCTTGTGTCTCCCTATTTTTTCTCTATATTACCTCATATATTATACAGTATCAATTATATGATTTATATTATATGATATATGCTGGTATAAGATTTATTCTTAGAATAGAATAGAATTCTCTACTGTCCAAGTGTGATTGGACACACAAGGAATTTGTCTTTGGTGCATATGCTCTCAGTGTACATAAAATAAAAGATACATTTGTTAAGAATCATGAGGTACAACACTTAATGATTGTGATAGGGTACAAAAATAAGCAATCAGGAAACAATCAATATTAATATAAATTGTAAGGATACCAGAAAGTATTTATATCTGATAGGTGTCCGGTAGATATGAATAAACGTGACAACACCTCCCGCGTACCAGACACCTGGAAACTAACCCTAATCAACAAATGAATCCCAGCCACGAAAACTGACACCGGATCCAGAACAATACAGGACGCCACCACCAATCACCCTCACCAGACCCAAACCCATACCCACCCAACAGACAAAATACAACCACCACCCAGAAGCCAAATCACAGCGGCACCTCCAACTGCACCCCTCTCCAATACCCACACAAAGCAAACTGACACACGCCATAAACACATAGCCAGACCACAAACTCGGAGCCAAACCAAAACACAGGATGTTACACCTCCGACATACACTACAAAACAGTTTAGTCTGTAGGCATCAACTGCAAAAACTACTCAGGATGTCACCCCTAATCTGCAAACATCAACTAATATGCAAACATCAACTGCATCAACTACTCAAGGTGTTACCCCATCAACTAATCAGGATGTTACAACACAGCCAACCAACCTGCTTGCAGCAGTTGAACCAGCACTCCACACACATACACCAGTATTTATAGAGGGACAGCAGCTCAGACCATATATATATGTCACATGTTTTTGCTGAATTTGAAAATTAAGGGAGACTAGGATTGATCTATTTCGGCCTTGTTCTGGCTTCATCAGATAGCCATACACTCACTGGGATTTGAACTTCCAGGGAGAGAATAATATATATATAATACACACACACACACACACATGCCGATAATGAAAATGGAATAATATCTCTCCCTCTCTATACACATACACAGACATACACAGACATACACACAGTGGTACCTCTACTTAAGAACACCTCTACTTAAGATAAGAACCGGGTGTTAAGATTTTTTTGCCTCTTCTTAAGAACCCAAGCCCGGAAAAATTTCCCAGGAAATTTGAGAGTGGCATGATGGCCCGGCCAATTTCCTACCATTCCCCCTTTAATCCTGTCCATCTCGGGCTTTTCTGGGCTGCCAGAGAAGCCATTCAGTGGTGCTTAAGGAGGCTTTGGCAGCCCAGAGCAAATGGAGGGAGGCGCGTGCTCCTCCTCGCAGAGGAGAGCTTCCTTCACTTCCTTTGCTGCTTTGTCCTCCAGCACGGAGACTCTCCTCTTCCTGGTTGCTCTCCACGTGTACTCCAGCTTTCACGGAGGGTTTATAAACTCTCCTCTTCCCCGTTTGCTCTCTATGTGTCCTCCAGCTTTCACGGAGAATGGGGAAGAGGAAAGCTTAGAAACCCTCTGTGAAAACTGGATGACACATAGAGAAGAATGGAGGACCAAACGAAGGCAAATGGAGTGGAGACAGGCAGCGAGGAGAAGTGGGAAATAGAGGACCAAACGAAGGGAATAGGCGTTGATTGCTTACCTGAACGCCTCTTCTCGTACGGTGAGCGGGTACAGCAGTCACATGGGTTGCTCATGTCCAATCCGGTGGAACTGAGCCTAGTATTAAAAAAGCTTGCCGGATCCGCCCCTTCCCCAGAATTCGCGAATCCATAGACTAGGCTCAGTTGTGAAGCTCTGCAGTGTTCAACTCTCATTGTTAGAGGAAGAAGGATATAGAAAGGTAAAGAAGACACATACAAGGGCGGGAAGTGACTGCTGTACCCGCTCACCGTACGAGAAGAGGCGTTCAGGTAAGCAATCAACGCCTATTCTCCGTACTGAAGGAGCGGGTCCAGCAGTCACATGGGACATACCCAATAGATGGTCCCTAGGGTGGGATTAGATTGCTATCGTGTGAGATAACGGATTGGAGTACCCTTCTGCCGAAGGCAGCGTCCGCTGAAGCGTAAGAATCAATCTTGTAGTGCCTGATGAAGGAATTTGGCGAGGCCCAAGTGGCTGCTTTGCAGACCTCCTCCAACGGGGCTTGAGTCGCCCAAGCGGCCGAGGTGGCTGCGCTCCTGGTGGAATGCGCTGTGATGTTCCTTGGAACTGAGAGGGAGGCCGACTCATAGGCCTTAGATATAGTCCCTCTGATCCAACGGCCTATTACTGTTGAAGACACTTTGGCCCCCATGACTCTGGGATGATAGGCTATAAAAAGTGCTTCTGACCTCCGAAAGGGTCCTGTGCGTTGGATATAGATTCTCAGCGCTCTGGTGAGATCCAGGGTGTGCCATCTAATCGCCAAGGGATGGTCTCGTTGGAGGCAGAAGGAAGGTAGGACAATATCCTGAGATCTGTGGAACATGGAACTAACCTTGGGTAAGAAGGTGGGGTCCAGTCGCAAGACTACCTTGTCCTGATGGAATTGACAAAGGTCCTGTCTGATTGAGAGGGCAGCCAGCTCCGAAATGCGTCGGGCAGAGGTAATAGCCACCAGGAATGCTACCTTAAAGGATAAGTACCTGAGGGACGCCGATTTTAGGGGTTCGTATGGTGCCTGCGTGAGGGAATGGAGAACCCGTGGCAAATCCCAGGATGGATACCTGTGGACCTTGGAAGGTCTGAGGTTGGCTATGCCCTTGAGGAATTCCTGAACTTCAGGGAAGGCTCGGAGAGGCTGTCTGCGGGGGCCCCCTAGGACAGATGAAATGGCAGCCAGATGACGCCGGAGGGTACTGGTGGAAAGTCCTTTATGGAAGCCTTGCATAAGGAAGGAAATAATTCTGTGTATGGGGATGCACAGAGGGGAAAGACCTTCCTGTAGACACCACTGGTGAAACTTGGACCACGTGTGGTCGTATATTCGATTGGTCGAACCCCTTCTGGCCTTTAAAATGACCTCCACTGAGTCGGGGTCATGACCACGCAGTTCTAAGTCTCTCCTGATAACAGCCAGGCGGTGAGGTGGAACCACTCCGGGTCTGGATGGAAAGAGGCCCCCTGCCGCAGCATATCCCCCGAAACGGGGAGTCGCCAAGGGTCCTGGACGGACAGCTGTTGGAGATCCGCGAACCAGGGCCGGCGGGGCCAATGAGGGGCGATTAAGATTACTCGGGCCCTCTCGGTGAGGACCTTGTGAATCACGTCCGGGAGGATTGGAATTGGAGGGAATGCGTAGAGTAGGCCTGGAGGCCATGGACTCCGGAGGGCATTGATTGCTTCCGCTCCCGGGGATGGAAATCTGGAAAAGAAGCGAGGGAGTTGGGCGTTCGCATTGGTCGCGAAGAGATCCAGGATTGGTAGGCCGAATCTGAGGCTGATTTGATGGAACAGGTCTTGGTGGAGGTTCCACTCTCCTGGGTCTATCGTTGCTCGGGATAGCCAATCCGCCTGGACGTTGAGGCTCCCCGAGATGTGATCGGCTAGGAGCGATTGGAGATGTTTTTCCGCCCAGAGGCCCAACTTGAGGGCCTCCCTCATGAGAGCCTTGGATCTCGTGCCCCCCTGTCTGCAGATATGGCTTTTTGTGGCAATGTTGTCGGTGAGAATGAGAACGTGCCGGTTGGGAATGCGAGGAGAGAAATGCTTCAGAGCCAGGGAAACGGCTCTTAACTCTAGCCAATTGATTGGCCTGGAAGCTTCCTCTGGGGACCACGTGCCCTGGGCTATCATCCCCTGGGCGTGGGCGCCCCATCCCGATAGACTGGCATCTGTGGTGATGACAAATTGATCCGGGCACCTGAACGGGGATCCTCTGTCCATGGCCGGAGACTTCCACCACTTGAAGGATCTGCGAACACTTAGTGGGATGACAATGCGCCGATTTGAGTTGCTGTGCCCCGATCTCTGAAAAGGTAACAGGAGCCACTGGAGTTCCCTAGCATGAAGGCGAGCCCAGGGAATGATGCCTATGCATGACACCATCTTCCCCAAAAGGGAAGAGAGAGTTACTATGGATACTGAAGAATTAGATAAAATGTTAGAAATTAACTCCACTATACTGAGTTTTCTCTCGGGAGAGAGAAAAACCTGGGAGGATTCTGAATCAATAATGGATCCCAGGTGAGAAATGGATGTGGAAGGTTGGAGGTGACTTTTATCAAAGTTGATGGAAAATCCATGGTCCTGAAGGACTGACATGGTGACAGAAAGGTCAGTTTTCACTTTCTCTAGGGAGTTCCCATGAACCAAAATATCATCAAGATAACATAAAATGTGGATGGGAAACGCCCGGATGTAGGCCGCCAGGGACCCCAAGAGCTTTGTAAAGACCCGAGGGGCCGAGGAAAGGCCAAATGGCATCGCCCTATACTGGAAATGCCTGCCTTGAAAGGAAAAACGTAAAAATTTTCTGTGGCATTTGGCTATAGGAATGTGAAGGTAGGCCTCAGTGAGGTCTAAGGAGACCATGAAATCTCCCGTGTGAATGGCGGCCAAAATAGAAGATAAGGAGTGCATCTTAAACTTCCTATATTTGATGAATAGGTTTAGTTTCTTTAAATCCAAAATAGCTCTCCAACCTCCGGAGGATTTTGGAACCATAAATAGGATGGAGTAAAAACCTAGGCCCTTCTGATCGGAAGGGACCGGTTGAATGGCTCTGATGGACAATAGATGAGAAATGGCCTCCTCCATACGGTTACAATCTGAGGAGGACCTGGGAGAAGGGCAGGAAATAAAACGTTTAGGGGGAGGAGAAATAAATTCTAAAAGAAGGCCTGTTTGAACAGTGTCAATGACCCAGGGGTCCTTGGAGGTGAGACGCCAATTAGAGGCGAAATGAGCTAGACGACCCCCTATGGGAATAGAGGGAAGATTACCATCTAGGTTTTTTTGAAGCCCTGTTAGAGGAAGCTCCCCTTTGGAAGCGAAAACCTCTACCCCTGGAGTTCCTACCTTGGGAACGAAAGCGGGGGAATACTGACCTGGAGATCTCTGATAGGAAGCCGCTTGATCTTGCTGGCGCCCTGGGCGACGAAAGGACTGCGTTTTGGTAGCCTTTTTTGTGGTTGGACCCAAAACTTTCTTCTTATCCGTGGTTTCCGTGAGGAGTGGATCCAGAAGATCACCGAAGAGAAGGTCGCGCTTTAAGGGACCCTGGGATAACTGCCACTTCTGGCGAACTCCCGCTTGCCAAGGGCGAATCCATAGGAGTCTTCTTGCCGTTGTAGAAGCTGCAATAGACTTAGCAGAAAATCTAGTAGATTGCAAGGTGGCATCAGCCACGTACTGGGCAGCTGCAAAGACCTTGTTGAAGTCTTGTTGACCTCTCAAGTCATCGGGAGGAATATGCTGTTGAAGTTGGCGAAGCCACAGCAGCATGGCTCTGGAGAAAAAGGAAGCCGCTGCAGAACTTTTAATGGCCCAGGAATCAGCGGTGAATCCTCTTTTGAGCATTTGCTCAATGCGCTTGTCCTCTGGGCGGAGGACTTCCTCCGCCTCGCCTGGCACAGCCGCTGCCGAGTGAAGGATCTTGACAGGTTCATCCGGTTTGGGAAAGGATAGAAGCTCTTCATAGGAAGAGGAAAGTTTGTACAACTTTCTGTCCTTGGTGGAGGGATTAAGGCCAGAGGCTGGAAATTCCCACTGTTTGAGTAAAGCATCTTTAAACAATTTAGGCATAGGAATTACCTCGTTATCCTCCTGTTCCTCTGTGAAGTAGGGTAAATTCTCCTCCGGGGGATCAGTGGAAGTGGAGGCTTGTTTCTCCTGGGCCGCTAATCCCGTAGAAATTCTAGCTTTGAGGAGGAGAGATTTGAATAATTGAGAAGGAAAAATAGTAATTGGAGAAGGAACCTTTATTTGGGATTCCTCATCATCTGATAAGCCTTGAAAAGGATCCTCATCATCCTCCATATCCTCATATTCGTCCTGGGAGGAATCTGAATCATCCTGAATAGGAGCTCTGACCGCTGGGGAAGAACCCAAGGGGCGGGAGGGACGAGAAGGAGGAGGAGGTAAGGGAAGCTCATTGATGGTGGAGAGTTTGGCATCAATGGCTTTGGACAACACAGCAAAAATAGATTGGAACTCAGGAGGTAAACTGGAAATATCAGCAGAAATGGCAGAAGAATCCCTAAAGGCCTGGGAGGATCCTGGCTGGGGGGAATCTTCAATAATATCTGGTTCCTCTGGACCTATGCCCCATAGGTTAGGTTGGGGTCTGTCTAGGTTTGGCTCATCCAGAGATAACACAGGGACCCCAGAAGGAGGTAGACTAGAAGCCTCTGGGGGGTCTTGACTACTGATTACTTGGGCCTGCACTTTCAAACGTTTTGCTGATTTGTCATGAATTTTTTGTAGGGCTAGGTCCCTTCTCTTCTCGGCCCTGGTGACCTTGGTCGAGGGGCGGGCCCCTGGAGAAGAGGAGGAAGAGGCCTGGGGGATACTAGTAATCTCATCGCCTGTAGGCCTGGCCTCTCTGGGACCTTTAGTTGTGCCTCTCTTGGGAAAGGTAGCCATAGTCTGACAATTAACAGAAGACAAGGCTGAGCCAATAACTGAATAATAAGGAGAAGAATTTCAAGGACTTCCCAAGAGGAATGGATCCTGCTTCGAGGCCTCGAAGCTGCTGAAACTTGAGGACAATCTGGGCAAACCCAGAGTTCGTGCCCCCAAATCCAGTGGGGCCAGCCTCCCTAAACTTTATAATTAAGTAAACCAAGGCACTCTGGTTGGAGGCTTAGCCGGTGGAGAATTTAGCCTGGGACCCCCAAGGCCCGCTCCGGGATCCACGCGGTGGACTGAGGCCTACGCGGCTGGCAGGAGGCCAACACGAGAGGCCTAGATTTAAAAAGGGCGCGAAGGCCTTCACGCCGAAAAAATCGCTCCGTAATGTTTCTTAAAGGGAAAGCGATCGACTAAGTCCAGGAGACTAGAAGGCGTCTCACTCCGCAGGAGGTATTTCTTAAGCCCTTAAATATTTTGTATACAATAAATAATCAATAAATCAATAGATTAATACTTGCACCAGGACCTCCAGGCCAAAGGATTAGAAGAATCCACAAGCGGCCGCGGGGATCGTATCCGGCAAAACCGCCGGGGGAAAACGAAACCGCAACTTCTCCAAAGAAAAAAAGCCGAGCCGCAAACGGCTGGCGCTATTAGTGCAAGTAAATAATAATGATAAAACAAATCTTACTACTTTTGAAGAAAAAAGATCGAAGGGAAGGTGTTAGAATGTTGAACGAGCTATCACAATACAACCGCAGGATATGCGAACTGAGCGAATTCTGGGGAAGGGGCGGATCCGGCAAGCTTTTTTAATACTAGGCTCAGTTCCACCGGATTGGACATGAGCAACCCATGTGACTGCTGGACCCGCTCCTTCAGTACGGAGAAATGGAGGGGGCTGGAGATGTGATTTTGGAAACAAGATGGGGCGAAGGATGCGGTAGGTGAGGGGGGATTTTGGCAGCGGGATTGGGCGGCTGCGGAGTTTCTTTGACATGCCATTTCAGCTGCAGCAGCCAAGAGAGAAGCAAAGGTTTGTAAGATGAAAATGGTTTGTGAGAAGAAGCCAAAAAATCTTGAACACCCGGATCGTATCTCGAAAAGTTTGTATGAAAAGGCGTTCGTAAGACGGCGTACCACTGTATTTGTTTATCTCCCTGCTTTCCATCTTTACTTACAAGTGGATCCTTTGGTATTCTCAGCTTTCTGAAATAACTTTAGAGTTTAAGAAACTTATAAATATTTTGTACATTATATTGCTCTTAATTTGGGAATTATTAACTTCCAAAAGGCTTCCTTGATTGGTTTGTCTTCACGAGACATGTCTTCAAAATCCTTTTTTTTTAACTGTTTCTTTTCTCACTGCTCCTCCCTCCACAAGTCCTCTCAATCAGCATAAAAGTTACTATAAACTACTGTAAACTGCCATTACCTTCTAGGATAATTCTAAACTACTGTTACCTGCTAGGGTAATTCTAATATTACATGTACAGTATTATATGTACAAACCATCTAAAATCAGAATTTGTTGCTTACTTTGTTTTATTTAATACATATCATTGTATTTTTAATGAGACTTTAGAAGTTTCTTTCAACAAGTCTAGAATGGGACAGTAAAATATATATTTTTAAGAAAAGGACAAAACAGGAAATTTAGCAAGCAGCTGCTTAAACTGATCCCTTTTTTCCTTGATTTTTCTCATCTTTCTTTACCATACCAAGTTGCAGGGGAAGAGGAGAAATCAGTATGCTTGCTTTTCACAACACCAATGCAACTGAAGAAATCCTAAAATGTACTTTACTAGTACCAAACTGATATTTTATCTGATGTACATCAAATACAAATTTGCACGGAAAATTCATGATCATTGTTAACAAGCTCTACAACTCCAAATTTTCAATATGTGACACAAGGTAATGAGCATTTTTTAAAATCACAATTAAAATAAGGAATTTAATAATCACACTTGCAAATATTGATGCCCTGTGGAAATGTAAGAAAATCCAGGAATTATTCCAACATCTGGAAAAGGAAATTGAGTAGCTAATAACATGAGTGTATTTCAGAAAGTGATCTTTTGTCCCCTGGTCATTTTTTCCCATCTCTCTCTCTCTCTCTCTTTTTCTTTTGTCTTTTCAGTTCCTGCTGAATGTGAGATCTTGGGAAGATGCACTTTCACACTATTAGCAATCTCCAAAGGGACCTTGGCAGCCAATTAGAGAGGCCAGTGGAGGGAAAGGACAAAAGAACCAAATGCAAAAATCAATATCAATATGAACTATCTGTGCCCTCCTGGCCTAAGACTTGCAACCCAGAGACTTCATTTCTTAAGGGATTAGGATACACTTACGAGAACCTCTCCGCTAAAATAAAGACGGAGAGGTCTCGGGAAGGCTTTCTGAATTTAATGAGCAATATGATCTTTTCAACAGGAAGATTTTCCCCGATTACTTCCTCGATACACAACTAACTTAAGAGTTACCATGTTTCTTCCATAATGTTTGGTCCATGGCGTATAGACAAGGAAAAGAAAACAGACAAAACCAACCCCATTACTTGCCCCTTCCAGATTTCCTGCCTTGTTCCAAAAGCCGTAAACAATATACTTGGCTAAGGTTACCCTGCCAATCAGCTTGAATTATTGACTTCTGCTGCAAACTATTTACTATGGCTCTTGGTGGATGGCTGGAGACAAACCAAAGCTCTTCTGGGGGTAAATGGAAAATGCAGGTTGTCACCTAAAGTGAATGCTCTTCAGGTTATTGTTGCAAAAAAACCTATTCATCCTTGATTCCACAATGCTGCTGATAATTTGTACTTTGCACCTCTGTGTCTAGACCTCCTGCGTAGTCACCATACACCTGAAAAGTCAAGAGGTCCATTCAGGTGCAGTTGGTTAACAACTTCGACTTTTAAAAACAGCAAGAGTGGTTGTTCTTTTCCGGACACATACCAAAACAATTAAGGTTGCTGCCTCGTTCTCTGGGAATGCTTTTCACTAATAGGTTTTGAGCTGACTTGAAATAATGGCCTATAAACATTACTGGCAATGTCACTATTCAGAAAAATACAGAGGAAGCTTCACCCATTTTCTATAGTGATGTACTTAGAGATTAAGAAGAAACACAGATCAGCAATTTGGGGAGGGGGGATAAACAAGTCAACAAAACCTGAATCTTTGTTAGCTAACTGTAATAGAAAGGCAGTTTTTTGTACTTTTCTACAGGGAACATGTAAGCTATGTTGAAACTAGGTAAGTTGCTTCAACAAACAATTGTGAACATTTTAATGTTGACATTATGATTTCCTATCATGAGCTATAGTAGACTTTAAATAGTTATGTTCCATGATAGTAATACAGTGGTCGCTTGACTTTCGCAGGGGATACGTTCCAAAACCGCCCGCGAAAGTCAAATTTCCACGAAGTAGAGACACTCCCTTCCTTCCTTCCTCCCTCCCTCCCTCCCCCTCCTCCCTTCCTGGTTTTACTTACCCCCAGAACCCGCAGGGGCAACAAGCTGGAGGCTTTGCTGTGCTCGCTGCCGGTATCTTCCATGGCGGCGGCAGCAGCACTGGGGCTCAAGGTCAGGGCAGCAGAAGGGGAAGCTCAAGGCAAGAGGGATCCAGGCCAGGACTCGAAGCCGGGATTCCAGGCTGGACAGCTGGTAGGTCGGATGCTACCACTAAGGGAGACGGCTTAGGTGGGCGTACTGATGCTTCGAGAATTAAACAGGAGGGATCGGGAGGCTGAGGCGGAAGCGGAGCTTTTATTTAAAGAAGCAGGACATCTGGGGTGGGGGGGAGAGTTAAAACACACAGTATTGTACATCTGGCGGCCACAGGAAAACCTAAAAAAAAACATGGAGTACTTTTTTATTAATATTTTTTGATAACCAGTGGTATAGCCTTTCCGCGAAAGTCGGACCCGCGAAAGTCAAGGGACCACTGTAAATTGGACCAAATCATGTAATACATTTATTGTTATATAGGTAATCCTCAAATTACAACATTTAGTGAGTGTTCAAAGTTATAGATACTGAAAAAAGTGACTTATGACTGATTTTCATACTGTAGAACAGTGATGGCGAACCTATGGCACGGGTGCCACAGATGGCACGCGGAGCCACATCTACTGATAAGCGAGCCGTTGCCCTAGTTCAGTTCCAACGTGTTTGTGTGTGCCAGCCAGCTTATTTTTGACCCACCCAGAGGCTCTATAAGGGTGGGGGATTGGGGGACGGTGTTTTAACCTTCCCCAGGCTCCAGGGAAGCCTTTGGAACCAGGGGAGGGCAAAACACGAGCCTACTGGGCCCACCAGAAGTTGGGAAACAGGCCATTTCCAGCCTCCAGAGGGCCTCCAGGCAACGGGGGAGGCTGTTTCTGCCCTCCCCAGGCATTGAATTATAGGTGTGGGCACTCATGGGTGCACAATAGCATGCATGCATGCTCTTTCGACATCTGACGGGGAAAAAGGTCTGCCATCACTGCTATAGAAAGTGCCCTATTCAATATTCCTTACAACAGTTATTATGATCATTTCAACGTTCCCACAGTCACAAGATCAACATTCAGACATTTGGTAAATGACTCATATTTATGATGGTCAGAGTATTGTTGTGAGCTGCCCCGAGTCTTCGGAGAGGGGCAGCATACAAATCTAATAAATTATTATAATAATATTATTATTATCCCAGGGCCATGAGATCACCTTTTGCAACCTTCTGACAAGCAAAGTCAATATGGAGGCCAGATTCACTTAACAATCATGTTACTAACTTAACAACTGCAGTGATTTACTTAACAAATGTGGCAAGGAAGATCATAAAACGGGGCCAAGCTCACTTAATAAATCTTAAAGAAATGTTGGGTTCAATTATAGTCGTATGTCAAGGAGTACCTGTATTTGAACAGGAGAGATCCTGTACTTCAAAATCCTGATCCAAAACAATTTCAGCTATTTATGGACAATTGTATGTATTTAAAACTGAATTTGTTAATTATATAATACAATTAAAGCCATTTTTGCAAGAGATACAAGGAACACTTAGTGGAAATCACTTGACTATTTTAATTTTTCTGTTCTTTTCATTATGTGTAATTTAATAAGAGTATTTTTGGTTGAGATTTGTATTTTGCTTATTAAATCTTTTTTTAAAAAATACTTTGATTTGGGGGTGTTTAAAGAGTAATGTTGAAAAGTGCATTACAAGATTGTTGAGGAACAACAGAAAAATCTGGACACCTAAGGCGTCCAGATAGTTACTCTTATAGTTAACTGCTTCTTCTCTTACTCTTAACTGCTTCTTCTTGGAAAGTAACTTGCCAAACCTGTTATTGCTCAAACTTTCCTGTGATGCATAGTTATTGCATCTGTGGGTAGACAGGCAGTTATATGTGTCCTCTGACTGCTCTCAAAGTCAAGCTCCAACAATTTGGTTGGCCTTGATAAGTAGCCATTATCTGTGCTCACTCCTCGTTCTTTGAAATCCTCCAACAGACACAAAGAACTCAAGGGAGGAGAGAGGTTGGCTTCTGTTTTGCAGACTTTCCAAAGCAGTGAAAAATTATCTTGCCAATTTCAAGTTTCTGCAGATCCTAGTGTAAAGTGAGTGAATGACCCAGCCTGTCCCCTTTCCCAACTTCAAAAAGATTTGGTAGGGAAAAGCATGGCTGGTGGGTTTTTTTTTTAACTTCGCAATGAGCTTGCAGAACCTTTGAAGTATAAAAAATAAATGTAACACAAACATCCTATGATCCTTGCTTACCTCCTTCCTCTTAATCCCAAATTATCTGAACATCTTTAAAAGTGTTTTGTTTTGCTGTTCTTCCTTCCAACATACCTAAATATTTTTTTTAAATAAATTAATCATTGTGCTGAAAGAATGTTTGGTACTGTATGAACAAGCTCCTCCTAATTCAAACAAAGATATATTACCAATTTTAAGTGAAATCTTAACCGACTCTGATGTAAAACCTCAGTGACCAGCCCACTCAACAATTCATAAGCTTCTTTCTCTGCCCACAAATTTCTATGAGCAGCAGATTCTGCTTTGTAAATCAATGAGTGATTATCATTCAGTATCATTAATTTTCTTCAAAAAAATGACCCTCGATGGCATACAAATCTAATAAATAATGATAATAATAATAATAATAATAATAATAATAATAATAATAATAATAATAATAATAATCACATAGATATCGTTCCTACTACTTATCTGTTGGGTAAACCCTCTGGCTGTAAAATGTGTTTTTACTGTTTTCCATAAAACGTTTCAAACTTCAGCTGCATTTTTATCCTATGGGATGATAATTCATATTTTGCAAAACATTGCAGGCTATGATTGTCTAGTTGCTGGAACTTGCAGCTGATGTCAAAATTAATCAATCCTTATTCTAAATGTTTATGATTTTTAAAAAAATAAAATTCCATTGCCACATGAAGCTCATTTTTTGCCTCTCTAAAGCAGGGATGTCAAACTCGCAGCCGACAGGCAGAAGGCATCATGCGCTGACCACGTCCACACCCGGTTTAGCGAAGGAGAAAGTCCTGATGTCAACTCATAAGGCCGTGATGACACGAGTTTGACACCCCTGCTCTAAAGGATCAAAAACTATGTCTGCCTTTAATATTTGGTGACTGACTGGGAATTTTTGCTTTACAGTATATGCAACAGGATATTCTGATAAACCTATTCTGCCTTAAGTCTGAACTTCATCATCAGTTGCAATATAAAAAAAACCTATGAACAAATTTTGCTTTGACTTATGAAAGTGATCCTTGGTGGTATTAACAAATCATGAATTATCTTTGTTCTCAGGTATAATTCCTAATAAAGCATTCAACTGAACCACATACAGCTTCATTGTGACAGGATTTGGTCTGTGGATCAAAGACACCTTGCACCGAACCAACTAATTAAAATTAACATCTTTGAATATAATTGCATGCAGAAACAGGATATACAGTTAATTAACTGATCCATTAACATACTGTTTGCTAGCTAATCTTCTCTAGTTCCAGATATATCTGCTACGACTGCTTTGTTATATTTTTGTGAAATAGATTCAATATATTAATGCAGTGAGATTGGAAATAGCATATAAGGTCATCGCAAATATTTAGGAACTTTTCAAGCATGCAAGTCGTGCTTAATCATTGAAGCATAAGTTTGAAGTCTTTTCTACCAGCTTCATTACAAAATTAAATATGTCATCTGAGAAGTGCTTTCCTTTTGGCACTAGGGATTCAGTAGAAAATTATGTAAAAGAAAATGTTTTATTGCTTAAGCAGCTGTGAGATATACCAAATGGCATAAAATGACAGTAGTATCCATTTTATACTATTTTTTCCCCAAACTCAAATTGTTACAAGGGGCACATAGAAACACAGAAACATAGAAGTCTGACGGCAGAAAAAGACCTCATGGTCTTAGGATGGATATATGTTTATCCCAGGCATGTTTAAATTCAGTTACTGTGGATTTACCTACCACGTCTGCTGGAAGGTTGTTCCAAGGATCTACTACTCTTTCAGTAAAATAATATTTTCTCATGTTGCTTTTGATCTTTCCCCCAACTAACTTCAGATTGTGTCCCCTTGTTCTTGTGTTCACTTTCCTATTAAAAACACTTCCCTCCTGGACCTTATTTAACCCTTTAACATGTTTAAATGTTTCGATCATGTCCCCCCTTTTCCTTCTGTCCTCCAGACTATACAGATTGAGTACATTACGTCTTTCCTGATACATTTTATGCTTAAGACCTTCCACCATTCTTGTAGCCCGTCTTTGGAACCGTTCAATTTTGTCAATATCTTTTTGTAGGTGAGGTCTCCAGAACTGAACACAGTATTCCAAATGTGGTCTCACCAACACTATATATAGTGGGATCATAATCTCCCTCTTCCTGCTTGTTATACCTCTAGCTATGCAGCCAAGCATCCTACTTGCTTTCCCTACTGCCTGACTGCACTGTTCACCCATTTTGAGACTGTCAGAAATCACTACCCCTAAACCCCTAAATCCACAGAACTGCCAATACAATATTCAGATTGAGGATTCCTTTTCCCCAAGTGCATTATTTTACATTTGGAAACATTAAACTGCAGTTTCCATTGCTTTGACCATTTATCTTTAGAGATTACCGTAACTCATTAGCCACAAGGCAGAACCATATACAGTATATACATTGATACAAAGTCTTCAGTGAATTAACAATAAACAGTACCATGGTATAATATTAAGCACAAATTATTTTTTGAAAACTTTATTGTGAAATGCAGTAATGTAAAATCATCAGCTGCCAATTGCTTTAGCTGGTATTATCCAATTTCATTTGGAGTGAATTGTTCCTAAAAACCAAGGATGTTGTAAAGTATCAGTGCAGCATACACGTAGATCCAAGCAGTGTGTCTTTGTTATTATTTTACCATTTGGCCGCTTATCTGAAATTTGACAGGATTTATCCCCTCAAAGGAGACAATTATGCCTGAATATTTTTTCCAAATCTTTGAGACAAAAATGATATTTGCAACTCTCTAAGGACAATTAAAATCATATTTTATCTTCTATTTGGCACATGTCAGTATGAAAGGCTATAATTATCACTAATATAGCTGAATTTTATAATTTTAATGGCAAGTTAGCTAAAAATTGATTAAAGAAATACTTTCTGCCACATACATACAGAGCAAAAAGCTGTTCTGTGTTTTTAGTATAATTACCGTATTTTTCAGGGTATAAGACGCACCTTTTTCCTCCCTAAAAGAAGCTGATAATTTGGATTCGTCTTATACTCTGGATGTAGCTTTTTTTGAAAAAATTTTCCCCACCCCTAACTAAGTGCTAACAATCTTCCCAGATCTTACCTTGCAGGTTCTTTCATTGTTATTCTCTGCAAAGAATATTTTCCAAGCCCTAAGTTGCAGGGTTTTTCATTGCTCTAACTTGCTCTGAGTAAGTTTCTCTCCAGCCAGAATCAGGTGCTAACAATGTTCCCAGCTCTTAACCGCTTGTAAGCTCTTTCATTGTTATTCTCTGTGAAAAATGTTTTCCAAGTCCTAAGTCTTTGCATTTTTTTTTCATTGCTCTAATTTGCTTCAAATGTTTCTTTCCAGCCCTAACCAGGTGCTAACGATATTCCCAGCTCTTACCGGCTTGCAAGCTCTTTCATTGTTACTCTCTGCGAATAATGTTTTCCAAGCCCTAGGTTTGCAGGTTTTTTTCATTGCTCTACTTGCTCCAAATGTTTCTTTCCAGTTGATAATGATGTTCCCAGCTCTTGCTGGCTTGCAAGCTCTTTCACTGTTACTCTCTCTGAATAAGGTTTTTTTAAAGCCCTAACCAGTGGATAAAATAATGTGCTGAAACTGACCAGACTAAGGACGCTAGCCAGCTGAATATCTGGTAAGCAGATTCTTTTCCCTATTTTCTTCTAGGTTTTCCTCCCAAAACTAAGGTATGTCTTATATTCTGTTGCGTCTTATATTCCGGAAAATACGGTAATAGGGAAGCATGAAGATTTGGGATTTCCATCAGGTTTAAAATTTGAGAGTCACATACATTTCCGAGCTGTTGCAGAAGGAAAATGACCAGAGGGGACAGAAACTGAGGCAGCCTTCTCTAAGACAAATGGGATACCTTTACAACTTATAAAGGGATGGGGCATGGATCAAGGTGCAACTCTCTTTGGTGCTGAGACATACTCTGCCCCCAGCCCGGTTTTCCAGGTATACTATGAGATATAAAACCTGGGCTGCTTCCTGTTGCTGACCTAAAGTTGTTACTGCACCCGTCCTATTGTCCCCCAGCTGGGGCGGATAAGTCACAGAGGGGGAAGTAGGAATTTATTTATTTATTTATCAGATTTGTATGCCACCCCTCTCCGTAGACTCGGGGCGGCTAACAACAATAAAACAATATAAACAAATCCAATAATTTAAGTTAATTTAAAAACCATAATTTAAGAAACCAATCATACCTACAGACATACCATGCATAAATTTTATAAGCCTAGGGAGAAGGGAAAGTCTCAATTCCCCCATGCCTGACAACAGAGGTGGGTTTTAAGGAGCTTACCAAAGGCAAGGAGGGTGGGGTCAACTCTGATATCTGGGGGGAGTTGGTTCCAAAGGGTCGGGGCCGCCACAGAGCAGGCTCTTCTCCTGGGTCCTGCCAAACAACATTGTTTAGTTGACGGGACCCGGAGAAGGCCAACTCTGTGAGGCCTAACTGGTCGCTGGGATTCGTGCGGCAGAAGGCGGTCCCGGAGAATTTCTACTTACCGTATTTATCGGAGTATAAGACTCACCTCTTTCCCTCTCAAAAGAGGTTAAAAATTTGGGTGTGTCTTATACTCCGAATGTAGCTTTTACTAAGTTTTTTTTCCAGCCCTAATTAGGTGCTAACACTATCTTCCATGCTTTGCTTGCTAAGCGATCTTACCTTTGCCTGCTTCTTTCATTGCTGCTCCCTCTGACCAGCAGCTGAGCCTTTTTTCACCCTAACGAAGTGCTAACCAGTGAAGTTATCTTCTGTGCTCTGCTAGTCCCTTTGCCTGATTTTCTCATGGTTTCTGTCTGAAGAGAGAAGTGAAGTATTTTAGAAACTGTTTTTTATCCCCAATCAGAGGATAAAAAACAAGCACATGGGCTCAAAACCAGCAAACCAATGGGCTGAAGCTGGCCAGACTAAAGAATAGCCAGATGAATACCTGTTAGGCAGATTATGTTTTCCCTATTTTCATCTTCCAAACTAAGGTGCATCTTCTACTCCAAAAAATGAAGACCAGTTGCAGAAATTGGGTATGTCTAGTTTAATGAAAAGAAGAACTAGGGGGAGACATGATAGTAGTGTTCCAATACCTCAGGGTGCACCTACAGGGTACACCTACAGGTGCTATTCTCCAAAGCACGTGTAGGTAGGACAAGAAGCAATGGGTGGAAACTAATCAAGGAGAGAAGCAACTTAGAACTAAGGAGAAAATTCCTGATGTTTAGAACAATTGATCAGTGGAATGGCTTGACTCCAGAAGTTTTTTTTTTTAATCAGTCCTTAAGTACTTAGCTGGTAGCTGTGAAGAAACGTCACAGCCCTCCTTCTTCCCACAAAGTGAAACACACACACACTTTACTCTGCTTTGGTGTCAAAGGCGTGAAAAATCCACAAAGAAAGTTCAGAAACAGCGAGGCATGATCCTGAAGAACTGCAATCAGATAATCTTCCACAATGGCCAAACCAGCACGCTGCTATTTGTATCAGCAGCTCTAATTACTGGAACCCCACCCAAAAACAGGTAGCCTCTCTTATCTCCTGTAATATTTCTTCAATTGGTCTCTTCGATGCATAATTCTGCACATGCATGGGTCTAACACTTTGTCATCCAAATCGACCGAAGATAATGGAGATTGGCTTCCTGGGCTGTGTGCCAAACCTCCCTCTTCCAAGTCACCCCCACCTTCTTCGCCCGAGGAAACTGCACTACCTGACTCTGTTGGCAATAAAACAGGCCTATGACATGTTGATGTTTCCCCTGCATCCACCTCCACATTCCTTAGGGCAGGAGCTGGGCCAGAGCCAACCACAACACTCCATGGGAAACCCCACCTCCGGACTTCCACATTTTTGCGATGCTGCAGGGGAATCCCAGCAGGGGAATCCCAGCATCAAAAAAACGGAGGTGGGGTTTCCCAGCAAGGGAAGCCTCAGCGAAATTGCAGCATCGCAAAGGTACTGAATATGTTTTAAATAAATATTCAAATAAATATTTCTGTACTTAAGCAAGCTATCTTATTTCTATTAAATCAGAAATCGTATTAATTTTCTTGTGTTAAATAAAAGCATAATTTAAATAATGAATTTCATTGACTTAAAGCAATTATCAGACCAATGGATTAATATTTTGCTCATGGAAACAACCACCCCAACCATTAATTATATTGAAAATTCTAGTAGCTAATGGCCAAAAATGCAGACCATTTTTCCCTACTTTCACCCTCCCTCTGAGATGGCCAGGGAGCCTGATGCTTCCCTATGGGTAATAAAAAAGAAACAGCAGCTATATGATTTGTTTAGCCTCTTCCTGATCCAGCAGAGAAAAGATGGTTCTTTAAAAGGGATATCATACTGCTATGATCGAAGTAAAAAACCCAGCTTAGTAAACTAATTAGATTCATCCATTTTCTTTTCTTAAAGAATGGTTCGCCAGATTAACGATATATGCATTCTAACTGTATGGTTGTTCAACATTTTTTTTCTTACTTCTTGCTGGTCTTATTGTAGATTTACAAAATAGATTTTCAAAAATAACTCTGATCCATTTTGAAGTTTTATTTTTGCAGAAAAATAAAGATTCCTTGCTGTTTCCCTTTTCTTTTTATTCTACCTGTATCCCTCCCTTGAAATGACTGGTACCTAGGCATACAATTGCACATTCAAGCATTTAGCAGGGTTTGATTTTAGAGTAGGATTTCACCTTGAAAATTGGGGAAAATAAAATATTTGACAAATATTGTATTAATGGGGCAAATTTATCCTGCCCAAGCTGAAACTGTTGACCAACCCACTAGCAACCATCATAGAATGAACAGAAACTTTTCCCTTGTTCTAGCTAATTACTTCCACTACATGCAAATAACTCAGAGGAAAACATTAGCTATATATATATATGCGCAATATAGGGAACCACGAGTACATTTTAGCCTAATGTTGTGCAAAGTCAGCTCATAGGGTTAATTTATGCTCCAGTGTATTGTGGTAATTTATTATTCTTGCTGACAGTTCAGCTCAAGGGAAATACAAGCAGTAGTTTTGCAGCTCATCTGGAACGTGAATGGAATGAAATGCAAAGTTTGAATGCACTGTGTTTGAATATGTATATATTTAAATGTAAACAATTCATTTATATTTAATATATAAATATGAGCTATTTTGTACATGTTTCTTTAAAAGTGACTGCTCTCCATAGTTTCCAACAGCCAGGGGTTGAACTAGGATCTCTATGTACGGAAAGCATGTGATCTACCATTAATGCTTTATAGAAAGAAGTGTTGTATCCGTTTATCTACACAAAAGTTCTAAAAAAGTCCTCCAAAGGCTGCTGCTGCTGCTACCACCAAAATCACACCCAATACTACCTCATGTGTAAACTCTGCAGAGTGAATAAGGTTTTACTTCTAGTGAGATTATTGTTCAATAAACAAATAGAAGAGAAGCAACAGAATTCATCAGCAAAGTGTAAAAAACTGAACAGCTTACCACTTCCATTAATCACAAACACAAGTACGCAATGTTTTATCAAGAGGTGAATTGGATTAATGTGAATGATACCCAGAACCATCTCTGCCCACATACAATAATAATTAATAATAATTTATTGGATTTGTATGCCGCCCCTCTCCGTAGACTCGGGGCGGCTAACAACAATAATAAAAACAGCATGTGACAATCCAATAATAAAACCCTTATAATAAAACCAAACATACAGACAAACATACCATGCATAACTTGTAATGACCTAGGGGGAAGGAATGTCTCAACTCCCCCATGCCTGGCGATATAAATGAGTCTTGAGTAGTTTACAAAAGACAGGGAGGGTGGGGGCAATTCTAATCTCTGGGGGGAGTTGGTTCCAGAGGGCCGGGGCCGCCACAGAGAAGGCTCTTCCCCTGGGGCCCGCCAAACGACATTGTTTAGTCGACCGGACCCGGAGAAGGCCAACTCTGTGGGACCTTATCGGTCGCTGGGATTCGTGCGGTAGTAGGTGGTTCCTTGAGGTAATCTGGTCCAATGCCATGTAGGGCTTTAAAGGTCATGACCAACACTTTGAATTGTGACCGGAAACTGATCGGCAGCCAATGCAATATGGATGTATATTTAAAAATAATTTTTAAAAACATAATAATAATAAAAATCAAAACACAAAAAGGCAGTAGGAGGAAAGAACTCAGCAAAAGGTAGTCATTAAAAGCGGTCCAGTCATCTCTCAACAAGAAAAGTACCTCATAATTTGATCAGGCACTATTTCTCAATCTACTTCATAGGGTTGTTGTGTCAATAAATTTGGAGGGACAATATCAGGTAAGGAAGGAAGGGTACAAAGGCAACGAAGAGAGGGCACAAATCTCCCAAGACCCAGTGAACATCTGGCGACAACTAACTTCCCAAAGCCTAAAACACGATTTAAGTATTGCCCACAAGATCATATGCTGCAACGTCCTACCGGTCAATGGCTACTTCAGCTTCAACCGCAACAACACAAGAGCACGCAACAGATTCAAACTTAATATTAACCGCTCCAAACTTGACTGTAAAAAATATGACTTTAACAAACGAGTTGTCGAAGCGTGGAACTCATTACCGGACTCAATAGTGTCAACCCCTAACCCCCAACATTTCTCCCTTAGACTCTCCACGATTGACCTCTCCAGGTTCCTAAGAGGTCAGTAAGGGGCGTACATAAGTGCACTAGTGTGCCTTTCGTCCCCTGTCCAATTCTTTCCTTTATCTCATATATCATATATATTTTCTTCCTTTCATATATCTTCTCCTCTATTTTTACATATTATCTTTATATATATATTATTTCATGTCTATTCTCTTCCATATGTATTGTGTATTGGACAAATGGATAAATAAAATAAATAAAATAAATTTTCACACATCTTGGTGGTTCTAGAGGGGGGGAAATTAGCTGTCCAGGCAAAATTGCTCTATCACTTGAAAGTCAGACTTTAGCCCAATCGTTCCAATATTGACAATCACCAGAGGGGCTTAAGCAAGCAGCTTGGCTCCGGAAGGCGTGTCTGCCTCCTCTAAAACTGACAGCAGAATTGTAATTATGTCTTGGAGCCTAATCGGGGCACAGAAACTGTTTGATCTCTCCCTTGCCTTCCACCCGAAACATCTAATTTCATGAGGTATGCATGCTTAATAAGGGGGTAGATGCTGGTGTGGGTGACTTAGATGGCAACTAACTGGTACTGCAGGGGGGCTGATTTTGACTTGTGTCCTCATATGGGAAGGAACTTCATTTAACGGCTGCTCAGATCTCCCCAAGGCTTTAGTTACAGATCTTAGAGCAACTTAAATGACCTGTTAATCAAACAGGTATAAAGTGAGTAGCATTCCTGCTAGATTGCACAATTTTAAATAATTCAATCCAAACCAAGATATGGAAGGAACTTGCTTGTAATCATTTGATTTAAAAAAAACCCAAAACATCCTTGTAGACCATTATTCTTCTGAAGGAGGATTAGTTAAGGAAATGAAAAGAATGACTGCTTAAGGCTGGGAGTTCTGCGTGCTTTATAGCTCCCCCTTTTTATGGTGATTATGAACTCAGATGTTAGTCGCTATCAAATAATGCTTTTTAATTTGCTCAAATAGGGTTGGAACTAGGCTGGTATCAACCCCTGCCATCTCTGGCCATACATCCCCAGCATGGCTACTGCTTCCGCCGTTGGCCTCCCATTAAAAAAAGTCCAGCTGTGAGGAATGCTGCGTGGCTGAGTCTAATTGCCATATTAACTTCCCACAATGCCTTTAGTGTACTATCATATTTTGGTGGCAACAGCATTTGAAAGTTTGAGAGAATGTGGTGGGCATTCCCACAAAATGACTGCCCTGGGGTGCTTTGCCTGCTGTCCGATTTCACACCAGACACTACAATACATCTCTGCTCCCCAGGAATTCAACACTGCATTCGGCAGTTAGTTAGCAACACAAAGTTCAACAGAGCTTAGAAAAATGACTTTATGGAAGATAAGAAATAAGGTATACATTACTCCCAACAAATTTGCTTATTGTAAAACACAGAAATCTTCTCCATAAGCCCGTTCAGTCACAAAAACCCATGCAGCCTGTGAGGGTAACAGTTTGCCTTCAGAAGTTGTGGGTGTTTTTAAGAAGAGACTCGATAAGCATTTGTCTGAAATGGTATAAGGCAGTGATGGCGAACCTATGGCACGGGTGTGGAGCCATTTCTCTTGCTCAGCCAGACAGCTGATTTTTTTACTCACATAGAGGCTCTGGCAAGGTCTTTTTGGCTACCAGAGAACCTCTGGGGGATGGGGGAGGGCGTATTTGCCTTTGAAGCCTGGAGAGAACGAAACATGAGCCTACTGGGCCCTCCATTAGTTGGGAAACGGGTAGTCTGCGAGACCGCCTTCTGCCGCACGAATCCCAGTGATCGGTTAGGTCCCACAGAGTTGGCCTTCTCCGGGTCCCGTTGTCTAAACAATGTCATCTGGTGGGACCCAGGGGAAGAGCCTTCTCTGTGGTGGCTCCGACCCTCTAGAACCAGCTCCCCCCCAGAGGTTAGGATTGCCCCCGCCCTCCTTGCCTTTCGTAAACTTCTTAAAACCCACCTCTGCCGTCAGGCATGGGGGAATTGATACATCTCCCCCTTGCCCACGTAGTTTTTGTGTATGAGTCGATTGTGTGTTTGTCTTTTATATATTGGGGTTTCTTTTTTGGACTTTTTAATCTAAAACTGTAATTTAAATTTTTAAATATTAGATTTGTTACTATGTACTGTTCTTCACCATTGTTGTGAGCCGCCCCGAGTCTGCGGAGAGGGGCGGCATATAAATCCAATAAATCTAATTTAATCTAATCATTTCTAGCTTCCAGAGGCCCTTTGGGGGGCAGGGGAAACTGTTTTCACCCTCCCCAGACATTGAATTATGGGTGTGGGCAATAATGCATGTGTGATAGCACCCGCCCACACTCTTTCGGCACCTGAGGAAAAAAAGGTTCGGCATCACTGGTATAAGATCTCCCACTTGAGTAGGGAGTTAGCCTAGAAGACCTCCAAGATCCTTTCCAACTCGGATGATATTCTATGTTCTATATGTTTTACAATTCCTTCTAATATCCATAGCTTTTCTCAACTACCCCATTTTTCATTTAGCATTTCCTTTTCACAGGCAGGTTGGTACTGTTCCAAACAAATGTGGTCATCTGAGGCCTAGAAGCATTACTGAATATAAAAATGGTGTTAGAAGCTTATTCTTTGCTCTGTTGCATGCCAGTTTCCAATTATTATGGTTTTAAAAAGTAAAATGCTGTCATTCAAATGCGGCAGGAAGTCTTGCTTGCTTCAAGGGAGACGTCTTGGGTGCCATGTTGTTAGCAATTAAGCTGGCATAGGAGAGAACAGTGGTTCCTTAATGAGAACCAACATTTTAACAAATCCCAATCGCCATCTGTGACCTTGAACAGGACAGGCAAATATCCATTTTAATTCAGAGATGCAGAAGGAAAAAAAGTCTAACATTTAATTCCTGGAGCATTGACACATATAGACTATATGCCCTGATCATATTTAACTCTTGTCTGCAATACAGGTAGTTTTGACTTACGACCACAACTGAGCCCACAATTTTCATTGCTAAACAAGACAGTTGTTAAGTGAATTTTGCCCCATTTTGCAACCTTTTTTTGCCAAGGTTTTTATATGAATCATTGCAGTTGTTAAATTAGAAACATTCAGTTTTTCTTCCCTTCTATAAACAACATAAGCATTGCTCTTGGAGTAATAGAGCATTTTAGATATTGAAAAGGAATGACAGCCACAGACACCTGTGGCAAGAAAGAATAGGATATACCAGTAACTTCTTTTTAGAAAAGGAGGATTCCTTACTTAGGGGAAAAAACACTGAACAGGTGTTTCAACAAAATTAAAGGGGTTAATTTGAAATAGGTTTTGCAATATACCAATAAAGCAGGCAATTGTGCCTTTGGCTCGATGAACAACAGCTGTGCATGCACAATTTTTCACAAAACCTTGTTGTCCACTTCAAACCAGAAAACAGTTGTGCATTGCAAAGGAAGTGAGCATTGCAAAGGAGACAAGGTGTAGTCCAAACCGGATGATTATGAATTTGGCAATATCATTCCCTGGTATCTGTTCTGTCGAGGTCTCTGGTAGAATCATCCCAAAAATTCACAGATACAAATGTCAGACACAAACACGTTTGAAAATTCAAAACAATGTTCTTTATACCGAAATTCCAAATGAACTAAGCCCTCTTTTGGTATAGCACAGAGCACTCGTCTCCAAACAAACTGGTAATTTGTACAAGTCCCTTATCAGTTCTGTGATACTTAGCTTGCAGCTGTGAGGCAATTCACAGCCCTTCTTCTTTCACAAAGTGAAACACACTTTGCTCTGGTTTAGTTTCAAAGCGGGAAAAATCAGTACACAAAGGTCGAAGTCAGTAAGGCAGGTACGAAACACAATGATCAGATAATCCTGCACAATGGCCAAACCCACAGGCTGCTCTTTATAGCAACCTCACTAATTACCACAGCCCCACCGAACCACAGGTGGCCTCATTTTCTTTGATAATAATCTCTCAGTTGTTGCTGCCTATGCATCGCTCTCCGCATGCATGGCTTTATCATTAACTCTTGTTCCAAATCCAAGGAGGAGCTAGATAATTGATCTCCTTCTGAGCTGTTTGCCCCACTCTCCTCCTCCCTGTCACTCATGTCTTCTTGGTCAGAGGAGCCTTCATCAGCAGATTCCACCGGGAGTACAACAGGCCTGCGGCATGTGGATGTCTCCCCCACATCCACAGTCCTTGGGGCAGGAGCTGGGCCAGAGCTAACCACAACACGTATCATTCCCAGGTATAGGAAGAGCAAAGGATACGCCAACTGCAGCGTGGTCTACACGAACTCGGTTACAGCTTAGGCACCAACCCAGACAAACATATATGAGGTGAGGGCAAAAGTGATTTGAAGCTACAGCATTGGAAAGGAGATTGTTTTAGTAACTTTGCAAAGTGCAAATGATAGGCACAGAAGGAAAGGAAGCATTGAATCAGAAGACACCTGAATGATTTTGTAGATCCCATCTGTCAACAAAAGATCCCAAGATGAACAACTGTTAGTGAGATTAAATGAGAGGAAGCTGCTGATGGGGAGGGAAGAACTTGAACAGCTGGTAAATCAATGTTTTTTGAGGCACTGGGAAGTAGACCCAGGTATCAGCATAGCATATCTGTCATGAGGTATATCTTGATGCACTTCAGAATTTAATTAGGGTGGGAACTTGCATGTAAGTCTTGCTAAACTACATCTTTTTGCATCTCTCAACACTGGTCATGTTGCCTGCACCACTGATTCTTCATCCTTCAATTAGGAGCATCAACCATTTGATATTTTCAGGTGAAAATGTATTTTTTTTTAAAGAAAAACATTGTAGGTTTTGCAAGTTTATATCATGCAAGCTTCCAAGTGGAAGGTCTTAAGCATAAAACGTATCAGGAAAGACTTAATGAACTCAATCTGTATAGTCTGGAGGACAGAAGGAAAAGGGGGAACATGATCGAAACATTTAAATATGTTAAAGGGTTAAATAAGGTTCAGGAGGGAAGTGTTTTTAATAGGAAAGTGAACACAAGAACAAGGGGACACAATCTGAAGTTAGTTGGGGGAATGATCAAAGGCAACAATGAGAAAATATTATTTTACTGAAAGAGTAGTAGATCCTTGGAACAAACTTCCAGCAGACGTGGTTGGTAAATCCACAGTAACTGAATTTAAACATGCCTGGGATAAACATATATCCATTGAATTAACTGAATGTTTAACTGAATTTAAACATGCCTGGGATAAACATATATCCATTGTAAGATATAATACAGGAAATAGTATAAGGGCAGACTAGATGGACCATGAGGTCTTTTTCTGCCGTCAGTCTTCTATGTTTCTATGTTTCTAAGTTAGCTCTTATTTATTTGTTTATTTAGCATTTATTTACATCCCACTTTTATTATTTTTCAATAAAAGTCAGCAAATATATTTAAAACTCCTTCCTCCTCCTCAGAGGTGGGTTTCATCAGGTGCTGACCAGTTCTGGAGAGCTGGTAGGGGAATTTTTGAATCGTTTGGAGAACCAGTAAATACCACCTCTGACTGGTCCTGTCCCCATCTATTTCTGCCTCCGAAGTCCCAGCTGGTTGGGAGGAAATGGGATTTTTGCAGTAACCTTCCCGTGTTGTGGGGAGGGAATGGAGATTTTATAGTACATGTATCTAGTTCCCCTGCCACGCTACCAAGCCACACCACACCCACCAAGCCACGCCCACAGAACTGGCAGTAAAAAAAATTGAATCCTATCATTGGCATGACCATCAAGCCACGCCCACCAAACAAACTATGCCCACATAACTTGTAGTAAAAAAAAATGGTTTAAACCCACCACTGTTCCTCCTATTTCCCCACAATCCCTACCTTGTGATATGTGTTGAGCTGAGAAAGTGTGACTGACCCAAAGTTACCCAACTGGCTTTCTCACAATCCCTGGTTTTCACCCTGATGCCTTAACCACTCATTTACACATTTTATTCCAAGCCATCCATTTAAAAGGTATAAAATTATTAATTTGTATAACATCCTCAGCCATCAAAACCCAATTAAGTGCCTCTGTATGAATGTTTGCACAATGGCAACTAGCTTATTCCAAGTCGCTTTCAAGTATCAGCACCAAAAATCTATGAAACAACCTAAGATGGCCCAAACTGTTTGCGAAGAATGTACTTTGCCTGTAAGTTTCACAGCACCAGAACTCTCCTATATCTCCTATACCTTTCTTCTATTCCTATATCTCTTCTTCTATTCTTTCATTGATATGTTCTATTACTATACCTTCTTTTCTATTATTTCTTAGATATATTTTACGATGAGTATCTCCTCTATAACCTTCATCATGTATTTTACTATGTGTATATAGATATATACCCACTAAAAGCCCTCATTGTGTATTGGACTAACTAACTAACTAACTAGATAAATAGATAAATAAATAAACAAAACAAAACAAAACTCCTTCCAAAAAAAAGTAATGCATGATCCTGATGTTAGCTTCCACGAGAAAATTAACAATCATGGCCTGGATGAACAGTAGGAAATTAGAAAATACTGTTTTGCTCCAACACACAAAACACCTGTTTTCTTGTTAAAGTAAAAACAAGCCTATAGTCATAGCAAAACCATGAACAGAAAAACCACAAGTGACCAAGCACTTCTGAGTCATCATCCTACCTCACCCCACCCCCAGCCTTCCCCATATACTGTGACATTCCTCTAAAAAAACTCTCAGCCACCTGCAGCCTGGCCAAAAACTGCTGATCAGCAACTCTTTTGTTTGCCTTAAACACCGGCATAATTACATATCCGTATACTGCCCAGATGGCTGGAGCCTTCTTCAGAAAACATTCACCCATAAGCTCTAATGATTAAGGAAAACTGGCAGGGGCCTCTCCCCCTAGGCAGAATCCTGCAAAAGCTCCCGCAAAACCATTTTTCTTCTTTTTTGAAAGATAAACAGAGCACTGCGGTCATATCCAAAGTTTTCAGAGAAGCCTTTGTTGAGAAGCTTCCCTTCCAAAACATTGCTTTTCTTCTTCAAAACGTGCCGAGTTCCACACTTCTTAACATTTTCTCTGTACATGAAGATCATACACAATCTCTGTACATGAACATCCAAAAGAAAAAGTTCCTGCAAAACTTTTTTTTTAAAAAAAAAGATAAACAGAGCAAAATTTTCAGAAAAGCCTTTTTTTGAAGAAGCTTCCTTTTCCAAAACATTTCTTCTTTAAAACATGTAAAGTTCTACACTTCTTAATATTTTCTCTGTTTGTGAAGAACATAAAAAGTTAATCAAAGAATTCAATGTAATTCCAAAATATCCAATCCTATCCTCTTCCTGCTAGATTTATGGAAAGAAGGGGGAAAAGCAGAGCTCAGCTCAGTCATAATTATTGTCCTAGGAGTAACATTCTGGCAAAAAAACCTATACTGTACTCTAAGTTTCATGTATAAAAAGCTACAATAGCCATTCCCCAAAATTTCCCAGAAATTCTACATTCTCTTCAGGTGTAATAGATAAAGTTGTGTCAGGGGAAATTTTTATTTATTTATGTAACATTTTTTATAATCTACCAGGGGTGGGTTCTAAAAAATGTTACTACCGGTTCTGTGATTGTGGCTTATGTTTTGGGTGTAGTTTGATGGTCATGTGACTGAGTAGGCGTGGCCAAGTTGACATCATTCATGCCAACACCCTCAGTCATATGCCCCCCCACCTAGCCACGCCCACAGAACTGGCAAAAAATTATGCTTTGTCAGCTGGGAGGCTGGCAAAGAAATCCGTTCTCCGCCACCGTGATTGCTTCTACCTCAGTTCTGAATGGTCCATGCTCCCCCTAAACACACACAAACAGCACTTGCCCTGCCAGCACCCCAGCAATAGAAGCTGAGCGAGGGAAGGAAAGGGACCGGAGAACAAAGCGGGCTTTGGCTGTTGTAAAGAAATGGCAGCGCTGTCTGTTTTGCACCTTGTTTTCAACCCACTCCATTGGAGCTCAAATTGTGGCAGCACTCCCGCTTCCTCTGCTTTGTGGGGTCTGAGCTCAACCTGGCAACACAGGAATGTTTCGAGATGCCTAATCCTCCAGCAAGCCTGGCCACCCAATGGCTGGAGAGTGAGGGAGGGCAGCCAGGTCCTTCTGCGCAGCTACTGCCCACTGTCCACCCCAGAGGGGCTCGCTTCGCCCGCATATTTTTTGCATGCCAAGAATCGAGCTGACCATAGCTGGGCTGCCCAACCCTGGGAACATGCACATGAAATGGCGGGTAAGGGGGGGCTGGCATCAGTCCAGGTGGTGACCAGCTCAAACTGAACCTAGCTTCCCGACTGGGGACAAGGGCGGAAGGAAGTGATCATGTCAACAGCTCGGTCTCCCACTGTTTTCAAGCAGAGCTCCGACAGGGGTGAATTTGCATTGCAGAAAGCCTCTGCTTTGGTGTGCACAGACTCCAGGCTTCCTCTGGAGACACCACCACCCACAACCTTCCTACAATTGCCAGGGACAATCTTTCTTGGTCTGCCGGTGCCCCTTCACCTCTTCCAGGGTGGGGTAAAAACACCTCAGGGCACCTGATCCATGTTCCCCAATAGGGAGGCTCTGGTGGAGCTCTTGGAGGACAATGTTTTGCTCAGCCTGGAAGTTGCTTCTGAAACGCAGAGAGGCTTCGTTTTTTCTCCTTCCCAGTGAGTGAGAAGCTGGAGGGCCGACAGGGTCAGGGGGTTGCGGCCCTGGGATTCGGGGGTGGAAATTTTGCTTCTCAGAGCAACTCCTGGCTCTTGCATAGTAAAGAAAAACTTCTCACGAGTTCAAGAAGTTGTTAACTGCCTCACAATCATTAGAGCAAAACCTCCATCCACCTGAATCCTAGGCTTGCAGCGAACTGATCCGCTGCCCATGGCTCCAGTTGCTCGTGGCTCTGGCTATGCCTCCTGCAGTCTTGCCCGCCATTCTATTCACCTATTCCTCAGATTGGGCAGCCCAGCTACAGTCAGCTTGGCTCGGTTTGGCTTGAGACTGAGCTGTTGACGTGAACACCTCATCCATCGCTATGGGCCTGGATTTGGGGGAGGGAGGTTTTACTCCTCAGAGCAACTCCCCAACCGTTGCATAGTAAAGAAAAATTACTTGCAAGTGCAAGAAGCAGAGAGGAGGGGTGGGACTGCTGCTCCGCTGGCTATGGTAGATAACATCAAGTAATATAGGAACCCCTGGTTAATGCTATACAGGACTTGCAGTTTTGGAGAGGTGAGCATTTGCTGCCGAGGAGGACGCTCGCCCCCTGCTCCCCCCGCGCTGTTTTCCGCCCCTCTTTTACCCCAGGCCCGGCAGTTTGATCAGCTGGGCTCCGAAAATGGCGACTGCGGCGTTGTGACGTGACTGAGCCGCCTGTCATCTGCGGCTTCGAGACACACAGTCTGTTGCCTCCGTTTGCTGCTTATTCATTTTGGAGGGACAGTGAGCAGTGAGAAGACAGAGCCCCAGAGGAAGACACTCCCTTATATAATCTGGGGAGATTCTGATGCCCCCCCCTTGCTCCGCAGCGTTTTGCAGGCTGCTTTCTTTTCGCAAGGGAGATATCACCAGGCAATCAGCTGGGGCTCGGATAATGGCGGCCCCCTGATGAGAACTGGAGCCGGCTGCCGCTTTGCCTGTCTACTTCCTGCTTACCATCGGCTGTTGTTCGCTGTTTCTTTTGCTGAGTCATCTGCTTGCTGCTGCTGCTACTTTAAGTGGTTGTAATATTATCGGAACTGAGCAAGCCAGCCGGATCCTCCCCATTGAACTGGATGGTCCTGAGAAGCCGTGGCGCCAGATGGTGGGGGCGCCCGGCATCGGAGGGGCCATCGGAATAGGTGGACTTACAAGGAAGGAGGAGACCGAGTCGGAGCCAGAGATTGAAACTCATCTTACTGAGCCCACATGGAGTCTGTACTAAAACCATGTAAGACTGTAGAGGGACTGGAGACTGGGAGCAGAGGAGGAAAAGTGATTGTGGACCCACAGAAAGAACTGAGAGTGCCAGCCAGTGGCAGTGGCTGGCACCAAAGATCCCAAGATCCTAGAAAACAATATACTTGGACTTCTCCTTGGTCATTGAACTTTTCTCTCCAGAACTCACTCTTTAGAACTGGTGCTGTGTTGTTGACCTGATGGAATATCATCTTAATTATTTCCTATATTTTTTGCACTCTACAACTTTAGCACTTTATAACTTTAATGATTTTTAATAATTATATGTTATTCTATTAAGATCTTGAGAATAACGTAGTGTTAATTAGTATCCTATTTTAGTGTAATTGATTTTTATATTGTTTTTTAATTGAATCTATATTGAATTTTTAATAATTAATATTTTAGCTAATTTTTTAGAAGGGGTTTTAAACTAATGAATTATTGGGGTGGGTATGATGACATGTATGAAATGAATGATTGTTATGGGTGGGCTGGGTGGAACTTTGGTATGGATGAAATAAATGGTATGAATGATTTGATTAGCCTACCTGACACAGGAGAGGCAGGAGGAGAGGGGGCACCGATGTCTGAGGTGGTAGAGGGTCGGAATATTCCAGTCCTGCTGGGGAGAGGCAGATATGGCGGGGGACACAGAGCTAGCCGTTCCAGGGGAACAAGAGATCGTTGCGTAATAACGATCCCTTGTTCCGGCTCTGTGAACCCAATCCTGGGTGCTGGTGATGAGTGTAATTCTGGCCCTGGGCTCAAGCTGCTGCTACTCAATGCCAGGTCGGTGGTAAATAAAGCTCTCCTCATCCGGGATCTGATCCTGGATGAGGAGGCCGACCTGGCATGTGTTACTGAAACCTGGCTGGGCCCAGAGGGAGGAGTCCCTCTCTCTGAAATTTGCCCAGCCGGGTTTCAGATATGGCATCAGCCTCGACCCCAGGGAAGGGGGGGAGGAGTGGCTATTATAGCCAGGGAGAGCCTTGGCTTGCGTAGACTCGTTGCTCCAGAGATTGCGGGCTGCGAGTCCCTCCTGGTGAAGTTGGACTTAGGGGTCCAGGTGGGCTTGTTTCTCACGTACCTGCCTCCCAGCTGCGTGTCACAAGCCCTGCCTGTGCTACTCGAGGAGGTAGCCAGGTTGGCGGTGGGGTTCCCCAGACTTATTGTCTTGGGGGACTTTAACCTGCCGTCGCTCGGTGAAACCTCTGGACTGGCACAGGAGTTCATGGCCACCATGACAGCCATGGACCTGACCCAAGTAGTACAGGGTCCGACTCATGAGGGGGGGCATGCACCCGACATGGTATTCCTCTCTGAGCAACTGAGTAATGGTCTGAGACTAAGAGGCTTAGAAGTGTTGCCTGTGTCATGGTCAGACCATTTTCTACTGCGGCTTGACTTCCTGGCTCCAATCCTTCCCCGCAGGGAGGCGGAACCGATTAAGCTGTTCCGCCCCAGACCCCTGATGGATCCAGAGGGCTTTCAGAAGGCGATTGGGGTTATTCCAGATACACTCGTACACAGTTCGGCAGAGTCTCTGGCTGAGGCCTGGAACAAGGCTGCAGCGGAGGCTCTTGACCGAATTGCGCCGTTGCGACCTCTCCGAGGCACTAGACCCCGTAGAGCTCCATGGTTCAACGAGGAGCTCCGGGAGTTGAAACGCCAGAAGAGACGTCTAGAGAAACGATGGAGGAAGAGTAAGTCCGAATGCGATCGAACACTTGTAAGAGCACATGTTAAGACTTACAAAGTGGCGCTCAAGGCGGCAAGATGCGCGTATCATTCCGCCTTGATTGCATCAGCGGAATCCCGCCCGGCCGCTCTGTTTAGGGTGACCCGCTCCCTTCTTAATCAGGGGGGAGTTGGGGAGCCCTTGCAGAGTAGCGCCGAGGATTTTAACACTTTTTCGCTGATAAAATCGCTCGGATCCGAGCGGACCTCGACTCCAATTGGAATACAGAGTCGACTGACAACGAGTCAGTTGAGATGACTGGGGCACGTACTTGTCCACCTGTCTGGGAAGAGTTTGATCTGGTGACACCTGATGAAGTGGACAAGGCCATTGGAGCTGTGAGTTCCGCCACCTGTTTACTGGATCCGTGTCCCTCCTGGCTGGTTTCAGCCAGCAGGGAGGTGACACGGAGCTGGGTCCAGGAGATTGTCAACGCTTCTTTGGGGAGGGGGTCCTTCCCGGATCCCTACAAGGAGGCACTTGTGCGCCCCCTCCTCAAGAAGCCTTCCCTGGACCCAGCCATTCTCAACAACTATCGACCAGTCTCCAACCTTCCCTTTATGGGGAAGGTTGTTGAGAAGGTGGTGGCGCTCCAGCTCCAGCGGTCCTTGGAAGAAGCCGATTATCTAGGTCCTCAGCAGTCAGGATTCAGGCCCGGCTACAGCACGGAAACTGCTTTGGTCGCGCTGATGGATGATCTCTGGCGGGCCCGGGACAGGGGTTTATCCTCTGTCCTGGTGCTTCTTGACCTCTCAGCGGCTTTCAATACCATCGACCATGGTATCCTTCTGCACCGGCTGGAGGGGTTGGGAGTGGGAGGCACTGTCCTTCAGTGGTTCTCTTCCTACCTCTCTGGCCGGTCGCAGTCGGTGTTAGTGGGGGGTCAGAGGTCGACCTCTAGGTTACTCCCTTGTGGGGTGCCTCAGGGGTCGGTCCTCTCCCCCCTACTATTTAATATCTACATGAAACCGCTGGGTGAGATCATCCAAGGGCATGGGGTGAGGTATCATCAGTATGCAGATGATACCCTGCTTTACACCTCCACCCCTTGTCCAGTCGGCGAAGCAGTGGAAGTGATGTGCCGGTGCTTGGAGGCTGTTGGGGTCTGGATGGGTGTCAACAGACTCAAACTCAACCCGGATAAGACGGAGTGGCTGTGGGTTTTGCCTCCCAAGGACAATTCCATCTGTCCATCCATCACCCTGGGGGGGGAGTCACTAACCCCCTCAGAGAGGGTCCGCAACTTGGGCGTCCTCCTCGATCCACAGCTCACATTAGAGAAACATCTTTCAGCTGTGGCGAGGGGGGCGTTTGCCCAGGTTCGTCTGGTGCACCAGTTGCGGCCCTATTTGGACCGGGAGTCACTGCTCACAGTCACTCATGCCCTCATCACCTCAAGGCTCGACTACTGTAACGCTCTCTACATGGGGCTACCTTTGAAAAGTGTTCGGAAACTTCAGATCGTGCAGAATGCAGCTGCGAGAGCTATCATGGGCTTTCCTAAATTTGCCCATGTCACACCAACACTCCGCAGTCTGCATTGGTTGCCGATCAGTTTCCGGTCACAATTCAAAGTGTTGGTCATGACCTATAAAGCCCTTCATGGCACCGGACCAGAATATCTCCGGGACCGCCTTCTGCCGCACGAATCCCAGTGACCAGTTAGGTCCCACAGAGTTGGCCTTCTCCGGGTCCCGTCAACTAAACAATGTCGTTTGGCGGGACCCAGGGGAAGAGCCTTCTCTGTGGCGGCCCCGACCCTTTGGAATCAACTCCCCCCAGATATCAGAGTTGCCCCCACCCTCCTAGCCTTTCGTAAGCTCCTTAAAACCCACCTCTGTCGTCAGGCATGGGGGAATTGACATGTTCCTTCCCCCTAGGCTTATAAAATTTGTGTATGGTATGCTAGTGTGTATTATTGGTTTTTAACTTGTGGTGTTCTTAAAATTAATTTAATATTGGATTTGTCTTGTATTGCTGTTGCTGTGAGCCGCCCCGAGTCTGTGGAGAGGGGCGGCATACAAATCTGATTAAACTTAAACTTAAACTTAAGAAGTTGTTAATTGCCTCACACTGACAAGTTTTTCTTTACTGTTTAAGGTTTTTCCCTGCACACAACAGCTGAGAGACACTCGTAGAGGGGTGCAATTTGGAGGTGGCAGGTGGGGCAGGAGATGGGGCGTGGCGGGCAACAAGATGCGCATCCTACAGGAGACTATCAGCTCTGGATCTTGTGGCTTTTGGGGGGTTTTCTTTTAAAAAAAAATCCCTCCAGATGAGCTTGAAAACTTCCAAGATTGCTTAGGAAGGGAGCAGTCAGGCAACGTTGCTCCGCTAACAAAAACTCAGCTTCTGCACAAGCATAAAAGCAAAAACAAACCAAAAAAGCAAAAACAAGTTGGTGGTGCATTCGCAGTGCTGGGAACTCTGTTTCCTGTGCATGTGCAGAAGGGAAAAAAAACTGGAAACACCCCCCCAAAAAAATTCCAATAAAATAAAATAAATAAAATAAAATAAAATAAAATAAATAAAGTAATAAAATAAATAAAATAAAATAAATAAAATAAATAAAGTAATAAAATAAATAAAATAAAATAAAATAAAATAAATAAAATAAAAAATAAAATAATAAAAATAAAAATAAAATAAATAAAATAAATAAAATAATAAAATAAATAAAATAAAATAAATACTCCAAAAAAGAGGGCAGCATCCATTGACCAGCACTATATTCATTTCCAATAATGCATTAGACAATAAAAAATATTTAGAATAGCAAGTGTTTTAGGTATAATGATCATATGGACATACATCTGTAGAAGAAACAAAAATGTTTTTTTTCCCTTTGTGGAACGACAGCGTTCAGGAAATTGTCTCAAGAATATGGCAGACGTTTGTGGACTGCTGAATCCCAAGGATTTCCCGTTTGCCCATGCCTTGGGCATTATGTGAACTTTAATGTGACCTTGTGACTAATCTAGATCTTTTTCCTTTCATGTTTCCTAGCTGTATGAAACATGCATTTCTGGTTGAAGAGCGTCCAAATGACTAAGTTGATTTCCTTCTCACTCCCTGCTCCCTCCACAACTATACAATGGTAGACAATTATACTTCCTCAAAAGAAACATGACTGTCTGTACTTACAAGTTCAGATTTAACAATAATTAATCTAGAGAACTCACAACTAGGTGGATTCAGGGTCTCTGATTCTTTTTGATTCATTCAACATTCAAACAAGCCTTTAAGATCATAGATTGGGCTCAGATAACTATAATACAGAGAGGGGCTCAAAAGTGATCCAATCAGTGAAGATTTAAACTTGAAAACAACCAAGGTTTAATATATCTCTAGTGAGCCAAAGATATACTGGACACCCTAGAGCAGTGTTTCCCAACCTTGGCCACTTGAAGATATTTGGACTTCAACTCCCAGAATTCCCCAGCCAGCATTTGCTGGCTGGGGAATTCTGGGAGTTGAAGTCCAAATATCTTCAAGTGGCCAAGGTTGGGAAACACTGCCCTAGAGGTCCAGCAAGCAAGTTAAAAAAGTTTAACCAAACAACAGTATCTGCAAGTCCAAAAAATTAATATAATAAAACACCAGGAAGGCAGGTATAAGTATAAGGACTATAAATTAAGCAACAGTCTGGAGTAAATAATATCCAAAAAGCAAGAGTGGGATCCAGAATACAAGTTGGAAAGAAAGCTCAGATTCAGAAGTAATCAAGCCCTGGAAGCACAAGACATATAGTGGGTTATTTAGTGGAATCCCATTAAGATAGGAAGCCATCTTCAACTTCTGTCTGCCTAGGAGGAGCCAAAACCCAACCTGGCCCAGCCAATCCAGAATTTTCTCAGAAAATCTGTAATGATGTGAAGCAGATTTAGCATACAAAAATCCACTGAAGACAACATATATTACATTTTGCTTGAATAATTGCCTTCTTTTCCTTTTGATAGTCTAATCTAGTGATGGCGAACCTATGGCACGGGTGCCATAGGTGGCACGCGGAACCATATCTGCTGGCAAGCGAGCCGTTGCTCTAGCTCAGCTCTAATGTGCATTTATGTGCTGGCCAGCTGATTTTCGGCTTGCACAGAGGCTCTGGGAGGACGTTTTTGGGTTCGGGGGATGGGGGAAGGTGTTTTTACCCTGCCCCGGCTCCAGAGAAGCCTTTGGAAACTGGGGTGGGCAAAACATGAACCTACTGGTGTTGTGGGTGGCTCTGGCCCAGCTCCTGCCCCAGGGAATGTGGAGGTGGAGGCAGGGGAAACATCAACATGTCCTAGGCCTGTTTTGTTGCCGGCAGAGTCAGGGAGTGCAGTTTCCTCGGACGAAGAAGAAGGTGGGGATGACTTGGAAGAGGGGAGCTTGGCACACAGCCCAGGAAGCCAATCACCATTATCTTTGGTCGATTCGGATGACAAAGTGTTAGATCCACGCAGGCGCAGACTTATGCATCGAAGAGACCAATTGAGGAAATATTACAGGAGATAAGAGAGGACACCTGTGTTTCGGTGGGGCTCCAGTAATTAGAGCTTCTGATACAAATAACAGCATGCTGGCTTGGCCGTTGTGGAAGATTATCTGATTGCAGCTCTTTAGGATCGTGCCTCGCTGTTTCTGAACTTTGTGGATTTTTCACACCTTTGACACCAAAGCAGAGTAAAGTGTGTGTGTGTTTCACTTCCTTGGAAGAAGGAGGGCTGTGACGTTTCTTCACAGCTACTAGCTAAGTACTTAAGGACTGATTAAGGGACTTGCACAGCCTACAAGGTTGTTTTGGGGAAGAGGGCTCTTTGCAATAGAAAAAGGGTGCTTTGTTTCTTTTGAATTTTGTGATAAAGGACATTGTTTTGAACTTTCAAATGTGTGTGTGTCTGAAATTTGTACCCATGAATTTTCGGCAGAATCCGGCAGAACAATTGGGTCCACCAGAAGTTGGGAAACAGGCCGTTTCCAGTCCTCCAGAGCGAATGCTGGCTGGGGAATTCTGGGAGTTGAAGTCCAGATATCTTCAAGTTGCCAAGGTTGGGAAACACTGCTCCGGAGGGCCTCCGGGGGTGGGGGAAATTTTTTTTCGCCCTCTCCAGACATTGAATTATGGCTGTGGGCACTCACGCATGTGCGATAGAATGCGCACATGCTCTTTCGGCACCCAAGGAAAAAAAGGTTCGCTATCATTGGTCTAATCCATCCACCGTAATTTTAATATTTTTCACTTAACTTGTTTTTTTAGAGTCACGTGCGGTGAAATGAGCAACTACATCATCATTTTAGTCATTGTTTATCCTTTGCAGGATGAAGGCCTCTTTCACATGTTTCCAACCAATACGGTCCTGAGCTTTCTTTAGTCAATTAGGCATGCTGATGCCATCGATCCATCTTGTTTTAGATCTCTTTCGATGACGCTTTTTATCAAGTGGATCCATTCTATGACTTCCTGGGTCCATCTGCCACCAGATTTTCTTGTTATGTAACCAACCCATTTCCATTTCAATTCTTTTACTCCCTTGATGATATCATATACTTTCATTTCTTCTCTAATCCTTATGAAGGCCTTTCTATGGTATCTTGTTTTGAAATGCCGAGCATGTATCTTTCCAAATAGTACTTGTCTTCTTTGCAACAAGACTGACTTCAATTTGGTTTGCAATCAACTGCTATTTAAAATTTTCTTGCACATCTTTATTCAAATAAAAAATAAACAAAGAATGACTGGAACAATATATACTATCCTTTTATGATTTAGTAGTCTTGCAGAATTACTCAAATAATACCTAAAAGTTCAGCAAAATCATTAGTTAGTTCTTTTAATGTCCTAGAACATAATTCATCTAGCCCAGGAAATTTAACCTCTTTCAAAGTATACTCTAATCCCATTTCTATCAATCTCATACTTGAATATTACTTTCAATTATTTCTTTGCAGATATATATATATATATATATATATATATGTTTTCGTAGATTTTCACGGGTATATGTATGTAGATTGTTCTGAGTTCGGGTTTTGCCCCGTGTAATATTTTGAGTGTCTATGCGACGTTTCGGTGAAATCACATTCACCGTCATCAGGCTGAAGTTTTAAGCTTCGTGCTGTTGTAAATATGTTGTAAATATTCCATATTTACAACAGCACTAAAACTTCAGCCTGATGATGGTGAATGTGATTTCACCGAAACGTCGCATAGACACTCAAAATATTACACGGGGCAAAACCCGAACTCAGAACAATCTACATACATACATACATACATACATACATATATACATACATGCATGCATGCATGCATATACTTTGGAGGTTGGAAACAACTATCAAAACAGGGTTTTTTAGTATTTCTATCTTGTCCTTTTTACTGGTAGCATTTCAAAGCCTTCATGAATCAGCTAATATATTGCTTTTTTGTTGTGATGGGTTTTTTGGAAGAATTTCAAGAAATTACATGAAAACATTTGGCTAAGCTGCCTTAGTTGTGCTACTGTCAGATGGGATATGTTCCAGAAGATTACTGATGTTGGCCCCAACACAGTCTATTCTTCAACTTGGCATTTTATGGGTACATTTTCCATGTGTGGGATTGATGTAACCATGCTGCAAATTGGGATGTTCCATCTCCAGATGCAAGTTATAATGAGGAATGGGGGAGGAATAACTGTACTGAAATAGATTACAGTGCCTTAAGCTACAACTCCCTACTTAATGATATGTAATTTTTAACAAAACTTGGTTGTGAATGGACTGGTATACATATAAAGTAGATGAGAATTAACATAAGAGTGTGGGATGTAATGGTGAAGTATACACATATGATTCTAGATGTTATGAATATTATAATAGCAATAGCACTTAGACCTGTACACTGCTTCACGATACTTTACAGATTCTCTCTAAGTTGTTTACAGAGTCAATATATTGCCCCCAACAATCTGGGCCCTCATTTTACTAACCTCAAAAGTATGGAAGGCTGAATCAAACTTGAGCCGTTGAGAATTGAACGGCTAGCAGTGGGCAGAATTAGCCTGCAATACAAGCAGGAAGGGATGTTGGAGATCATCTGCAGGAATATATTGCTAAAGTGCAGCATCCTCAACATATGGCCAAACAGTGACTTCCTTTCTGTTTATCACAAGTCCACCAACACACCCCACTTTCTGAATTTCAACATCAATCATCCATTGTCAGACTAAAAGTTTGAAAGTATGATTCTCCCACCATCTACTTCAAGAAATTAAGGAGATTCCATTCTGAGCCTCTTATCCGTCTACTATCCAACTGCAGGCTATGATGCTCCCTCTTACCTCTTTCCTAGGCATCTCTTCACCCATCGCCTAAAATCACTCCCACATAACATTATAGTGAATGGCTATCAGCAATGCCTTCCAATCTTTGAATTAACCTCTAACTGAAATGTAGCTCATCTTGTTGTAAGCTGCCCTGAGTCTAAGGAGAAGGGAGGCATAAAAATCGAATAAATAAATAAATAAATAATATATTATCTAATATGGAGAAACGTTAAAATCTGGAAACATACTGGTCACACTGGTGACTTCATCTGCTGCAATCGTCTCTTTCTCTCTCTCCCTTCCTCCCTTCCCCCATGCATGCAGTTTGCAAGGAAAGTACAGTGTTCCCTCGATTTTCGCGGGTTCGAACTTCGCGAATGCCCTATACCACGGTTTTTCAAAAAATATTAATTAAAAAATATTTCGCAGGTTTTTTTTCTATACCATGGTTTTTCCTGCCCGTCATCGCCAAACTAATATTTTTTGCAAATAAATAACAAAAAAATAATTATTATTGTTAATAAATAATTATGTTTATAAATATCAGGATCACTAAGTGTCTTATTCAATAGTGAATACCAGTAATAATGGTGAGTAAGTGGTTGTTAAGGGAATGGGAAATGGTAATTTAGGGGTTTAAAGTGTTAAGGGATGGCTTGTGATACTGTTCATAGCCAAAAAGAACCGTTGTACCTACCTGAACGGTCTTCTCAATGCACTGGAAGGAGAGTCCAACATGGGTATTTCTCCAATATTATTGGTAGAGACTGAGTTAAAAATTTACATATTAATTGAGCACCGCCCCCTCTGCTCTCCCCATGAGCCAGTTTTAAAAACGAAAAACCATATAAAGAGGATAACCAATTTTTATTATAACAATTAACAACTGACTAACTGCCCACTCCGGCGTCCCTGCACCCATAAGCATACCGGGTGGGTTTGGACTCTCCTTCCAGTGCATTGAGAAGACCGTTCAGGTAGGTACAACGGTTCTTCTCCACTGCATCTGGAAGGAGAGTCCAACATGGGATATACCAGAGATTTACGGCCCATGGGAGGGAGAAGGTCTTGTCAGGGACGTTGGAGGAACACAAACTCGTTGTAAAACACGTCTCCCAAAGGCCGCTTCTGCAGCAGCGAAGGAGTCCAACTTGTAATGCCGTATGAAGGTTGAAGGAGCTGCCCACGTTGCAGCCCTGCAGATGTCATCTATGGACGCCTGTGTGACCCAGGCTGCTGAAGTGGCCGCACTCCTTGTAGAGTGAGCTGTCACTCCTGCTGGTACGGGTTGTTCTCGAGCCCTGTATGCCTCCGCGATACAGTCTCTGATCCAACGGCTAATCGAGGTAGATGAAATTCCAAGTCCCTTCTTCCCCTGTGAGAACGCAACGAACAGTCTCTCCGTTCGCCGAAAGGATTCCGTTCGCCTCACATAAATCTTGACCGCACGGCGTACGTCTATCTTGTGCCATCTTAACTCTGATGGATGGGTACCGTGGGTGCAAAAATCAGGAAGAATCAGTTCCTGTTTCCTGTGAAAGTCTGAATTTACCTTCGGTATAAATGAAGGGTCTAGTCTCAGCACCACCCTGTCTGGGTGGAAGATGCAAAGGTCCGGCCTTACCGACAAGGCGGACAGTTCCGACACCCTTCGTGCCGACGTGATCGCGACTAGGAAGGCTGTTTTAATAGACAATAATCGTAGTGATATGGATCTCAAAGGTTCAAACGGTGGCTTAGACAAGGCCCTGAGTACTAGTGCGAGATCCCACGATGGAAATCTCCGAACCGGCGGAGCATGCTGGTTCGACGCTCCCCGCAGAAAGTCCTTCACCCAAGGGTGGTAAGCCAAAGACCTTACGTCCTCCACTTGTATCATGGTGGAAAGGGCCGCCACATGTCGTCTTAGTGTATTAGGTGCTAACCCACGCTCAAGTCCCGCTTGCAAAAATTCGAGAACAGTGATCACCGACGCCATCCTAGGGTTTACTTGTTGTTTATCGCAAAACCCGCAAAAGGCTGCCCATGTCGTTTGGTAAATGCGAGACGTTGAAGGGCGCCTTGCGGCCTGCATAGTATCAATGACCTTGTCAGGTAGTTTCAATTGTCGTAGTCTGAGCCGCTCAAGTGCCAGACGGTTAGTTGAAGCCACTGGGGGTCTGGATGTTGTAGGCTCCCCTGGCTCAGTGATATCATCCGGTCCGGGATCCTCCATGGGGGTGACACCGACAGCGCCACCAGATCGGAGAACCACGGGCGACGGGGCCAATGAGGAGCTACCAGCAGCACCTTCGCTTTTTCCCGCAGGATCTTGTCCACCACTCGCTGAACCAGGTTCGTTGGTGGGAATGCATAAAGTAAGCCCGGTGGTCAGGGTGTCAACAGGGCATTGACCCTCTCCGCTCCGGGCTCTGGAAACCGTGTGTAGAACCTCGGCAGCTGAGCGTTCCGGGAGTTTGCAAAAAGGTCTATTGATGGGGACCCAAATCTGGCGACCATCTGCTGGAAGATGCTCGGCTCTAGTCTCCATTCTGACGGATCTAGGGTAGACCGGCTTAGCCAATCCGCCTGCGTATTGCTGACTCCCGCAATGTGTTCCGCTGACAGGGACTGCAGATGACTTTCGGCCCAGTTGAAGAGATTGTCCGTCTCCTTCATGAGTCGTTGTGACCGTGTGCCCCCTTGGTGGTTCAAGTGGGCCCTGGTCGCGACATTGTCCGTGAGCACCAGCACGTGCCTTCCCTGGACCAAAGGTGTAAATGTCTGTAGAGCTAGGAATACTGCTCTTAGTTCTAAGAAGTTTATGTTGACGGGCGATAGATCCTCCGCCCTCCACAGGCCTTGAGCCATCTGGGTCCCGATGTGGGCACCCCATCCTGTAAGACTGGCGTCTGTGGTCAGGATGACCTGGTTCTGCATTAGGAATGGAGATCTGATGGCTATTGCGGTAGATGTCCACCATCTTAAGAAGTCCTTGACCTGCTGTGGTAAGTGTACTAGCCTGTGGGAGTGGCTCACCTTGGTTCTCTGAGCCGGAAGCAGGAACCATTGTAATATCCTGATGTGATATCTGGCCCAAGGAACGATGCCAATCGCTGACACCATGGTGCCTAGTATCTTTGACAGTAGAGATAAGGGAACTGGTCCCCAGTGGATGCTGGACACCAAGCGTCGCATGTTGGTCTGTCGTTCTGCCGACAGTGCTACCGTGCCCGCCTGAGTGTCTATAACCGCACCAAGGTGTAGTAAACTGGTGGTGGGCGTGAGCTGGCTCTTTTCCACATTGATGGTGAAGCCGTGGCGTTGCAGTGTGTGGATGGTCTCGGTGAGGTCTCTCCTTGCCGCTGCCTGGGACCTGGACAATATGATGATGTCGTCCAGGTAGGCCATCAATCTGATGGATCATGCCCGTAAGTTGGCTGTCAGCACGTCCAGGAGTTTGGTAAAGGTGCGTGGGGCCGATGAAAGGCCGAATGGCATTGCCCTGTATTGGTAATGCCTCCCTTCTGAGCAGAAGCGGAGAAACCTGCGATGTTCTGGATGTATGTGAACGTGCAGGTATGCTTCTTTGAGATCTATGGATGTTAAAAGGTCCTGTGCTCGTACGGAAGCCAGAATAGTGTGCAAGGAGTGCATCCTGAACCTCCGGTATCTTATGAAGGGGTTCAGTTGTTTCAGGTTTAGTATCAACCTGCAGCCCCCGGAGGCCTTGGGAACGATGAATATCATTAAATAAAACCCCTGGCCTTCCTCCTGCCGGGGGACCTGTTCTATGGCTTGTATGTCTAACAGGTGCGTGATCTCCTTGCGCAACTGCAACTTTTTCTGAGAGTCTTTTATTCTTGGATAGTGTAAGAAGCGACTGGGAGGTGACTTAACGAACTCCAACTTGAGCCCGTGTGTTACGGTGGCCATAGCCCATTTGTCGGAGGAGGTCGCTTGCCAGGTGGAGCTGAATCCCTGGAGTCTGCCTCCTAAGGGCTGTGAGGTGGCCGAGTCACTTCGTGTTACGTTTGAACCCTCGTTGGTTGCTGCCACGGAATGGCCTTCTGGACTGTTGGTATTCCCTTGGCCTGTCCTGAAAGGAACTGCGGTCGCTCCTGTAGGGCTGTGGATTGTATTGGCCCTGAGTAAAGGAGCGCTGGTTCTGGCCGGAGTTGGCAGATGCATCCCAACGAAAGGATTGACGCCTCGAGTATGGCGTGGATCTACGGTCCTGTCGTCGGTTGGACCTGGGGAGGACCTTCCTCTTGTCCTTGTCCTCCACGAGGACTTTCTCCAACAGGTCTCTGAACAGGGTTGAGCCTTGGAAAGGACCGGATGCCAGCCGCCATTTTGATTTAAGGTCCGCCTGCCAGTTCCGTAGCCACAGGAGACGGCGAGAAGACAGCGTGGCGGCCATGCTCCTGGTAGAAAACTTGGCCGCATGTAGAGTGGCGTCTGTTGACTCAGGCTTATCGCTGCCCTGACGGTCTTCCATAGTACTCACAATACCGAATTAGCCTCCAAAACCTCTTAGTTTGTCCTCCGGTAGCTGTAGCCTCACTGCGTCATGTAAAAATGGCGTCTGTGTCCCTGCTGGGCCCGCGCCTGCGCACTGGGCTGTCTGGCCCCTTCGCGCTCTTTTGCCATCTGGGGGGGGGGCTTTTTCGCGCCTAATGACGCGACGCCCAATCGGCTCACCCAATATGGCGGCGCCCGCGCTTCCCGGCATCCGGGCTAGTCCCCAGGGTCCTCCGGCCTCTGGGGCTTTGGACCTTTCTCTCTCCTCACCTCCGCGGCTCCGAGAGAGGGACAGCTGTTTCCCCAGACGCTCTGACGGCCGCGGATCTCGGCAGCGGTTCCGGCGGCAACTGCAGCGGCCGCCGCGCTGATCAGCTGTGAGGCGCTTCCCTGCCGGCCGAGCCGGATTGCCTCCGAGCCTCCCAGTGGAGGGGCAGGCCCCTCCACCTTCGGCTCGCAGCCCTGGTATGACCTCGGAGGTCAGGGACCCCAGGCTGGCTGCTCCTCTGCGGGGTGTTCCCTCGGGGGGAATACAAAACCCCTGAGGAGGATCGTTGGTGATGCTGCCCGCGGAGGGCAGAGACCCCGGCCGTCTGTTCCACTTCGTTTCTTCAATCTGAAAAACAAAGAAACAGATTAAACAGGTTATACATTTATTTTCTATTTTATTCTATTTTAAGTCTAATTAAAGTTCCTTAGAACAAACTCAGTATGTCTCTACTCTTAGACTGAGTTTTTAAAACTGGCTCATGGGGAGAGCAGAGGGGGCGGTGCTCAATTAATATGTAAATTTTTAACTCAGTCTCTACCAATAAGATTGGAGAAATACCCATGTTGGACTCTCCTTCCAGATGCAGTGGAGAATGTTGTTTTTACTTCCGCATCTCTACTTCGCGGAAATTCGACTTTCGCAGGCGGTCTCAGAACGCATCTCCAGCGGAAATCCAGGGAACACTGTATGTCCATACTGTGTAACTACATATTACTGGTGAATGTGAATGTATGTATATTTACAGAAATACAGAACAAGAGAAAGAAGGCAACTCTACTGCACTCAAGTAACTTGTCTTTCATGAAACTTGAACAGGGTGTCAAAAGCCCACTGACATCTCTACTTAAAGCTCTGCTGCCAAGTTGCCAAGAAGGACCAAGATCTGCAGCAGAATCCCTGCTTTCTTTTGAGAAAATTATTTCCTCTGACTGTAAACACAGGAGACTGCCAGCTCCCAGACACACTGGAGATAAGGCCTCACTCTCTAGATAAAGCTCCGTCTTATTCAGCCTTTTGACTGCTGTTGGCAGATAAGGGGCTCTGCATGGTTATAACAGGGCTGTGGGGGGGGGAGAAAGAGAGAGAGAGAGAGAGAATAGAGGGAGAGTAACTAAACATAGAAACCAACAGTTCTCATTGTTAAGGAGAGGCGAAAGGGATGAAATGGGAGAGTGGGGAGCCTTTGTTTTTATAGAGGTCATGTTTCTCTACTCATTCATGGCTGGTGGAGATTAATCCCTGACTTGGAAGGCATAGTGACCTGCATGCACTGAGACCATCAAGGAATAAGAAGCAATATTGCAAGAAGCTAGTAGCTTGACACTGCCGGGAATTAAGCAGGACTGGGAACATTTTAGACATCATTCCCAAAACTGCCACCAAAATGGATAAAAACCCAACCAAATTTAAAATATTGGAAAAGGTACCTAAACTAAGTATTCTTCCCTAATTAACGCAGTATTGTTATTAGGCCAACCCAAAACTTTCTTGCTTTATTTATTTTTATCTTGCCTTTGGGGGTCATTTCAAGATAGGCTACATCCCGGAAAGCTCCCACCTGCTATTTTCCCTGCAACCCCCCTAGTATGTAGGTTGGGCTGAGGAAGATAACTAGCTCTAGATAGTTTTTTATGCTTAAGAGAGGTCTCAGTCTCCTGGTTTCTAGCCATTGCATCAAAATGATGTAAACATCTGCATTTTCCAGAATTCCTCCCCAGTCCCATTAGTAAGTCATGGGCTTCCCCAGATATGCCCATGTTACACCAACACTCCGCAGTCTGCAATTCCCCTAGTTGTTGTTGTTGTTGTTATTTATTAGATTTGTATGGCGCCCCTCTCCGAAGATATCTTCCCTTTTATTTATTCCCCCTTCACAGATGCTAATGTATTTGTCATTTGATCTTCCAAGACAATAAATACATTTTATTTATTAAATCTTAAATAAATAAATTCAGCACAAGATTTAGACACTGCTTAGGAATTACTAATACATTGGCAGTTATGGACATCTGCTCTGTGGCTACTATATAAGATCTGATAATGCTTCTCTATAGGTAACTGGCTTCCCAGGAACTAAACTTTTTATGATAACCTAGGCTGCATATTTATAAAACATTTACCTGGGTTTACTTCTTATGAGACAAGCATAGGTTTACATGTAAAACTGAACAATTTCAATGAATTGGATTTCTATAATCGATTTCTGAATTATAGACATTTCCTTATCAACCATGACATGGAATGGATTGATACAAACTACCCCAAATCTTACAACATCCTTAACTGGAAAATAGGTGATCGGTGGATTGCCAGGTATCAATTAGTGCAGTTGATTGTCATTGAATTAGATTTAGTTTAATTTTGCACAATGTAAAATTAATCCCATTTAGCCATATTCTGAGGACACCAAAACCGAGTCAATTACTCCACTGTGTCTAAAAATAAGACTGAATGATGGGCAGAATGGCTGAAAGAGTGAAAGCAAAACTCTCCTGTATCCAACTCATTGTGAAGATCACATAATATTAATCCCATCTGCCAGACACAGCTTGAATACAGTGACCAAGCAAATATGTAAGCTGAACAATGGAAAGAACTGATATAATGATGTGCTGTACAAATACAAGGGCCTTTCTGTCATAGAGAAAATAAAGGAAGATCTACATTCCTCAAATGACATCTTCTGACCTAATAACTTCGATCACGTGCTTCCAGAATTCAATGCCAGGAGATTTGATTGGCCTTGCAGCAGACAGGTCTAGGTTTGTTATATGAACAGAGACAGAAATGGAGAACTGCTTGATTTTCAAGAAAGGATGATATCAGTCTTACTTATATTACAACAGCAACAAGCTGATTTAGTCTGCCTTTGGAAATTGGACTCATCTGGTATTTCCATCTTTGGGTGCATGCCTTGCCCAGCGAGCTTGCTAAAGTTTACGGAGATCCATGAAATTCTTCAAGATGCCATGAAACTGTTCTAGTGTGCAAAAGTAGGACTTCTTGTTTTTCTTATTATTTCTTATTATTTATTAGATTTGTATGCCTCCCCTCTCCGAAGACTCTTTTTTCTTTGAGATAGGACAGCTATTTCATAAAACAGAATCTACTATTAGGTGTAATGAAAATTATGTAATCTGCAAGATAGTATTGATTAAATAAGCATATGTAATTTACAATATCAAGCAAACTTATTGATCTTTCAGTCTTTTGTTAAGGACTTCAAAAGTGACTAAATGTATTTATGGTAGCATTCATGCCGACATAAATTAATCAGTTTAATTGGACTCTTACTAGAATAAGCGGGTTACCAAAGTAATAAGAATTTCTTCCTGCCTCACACATAATTAGAATGAGACCAAATATTTAGTTTCATTTGTGTTCAGAGATATTGTCATACACTTAAACATAATTGGATGTTGTACAGTAGTCCCTCACCTATCGCTGGTGTTACATTCCAGACCTGGCTGCGATAGGTGAAATCCGCGATGGGGAATTTATCGACTGATAGTACTTATTTAAGTATTTATATTGTAATTGTTTGGTACGTTTTCATTGTTTTAAGTGTTTATAAACCCTTCCCACACAGTATTTATTTTAGATACAGTATTTAAATACAGTATTTACAATTTTAGATTTTTTTTTTTTAAACCTGCCGATCGAGTTCAGCGGGCTGTTTAAATCTGCCGATCGGCTTCCTCAGAAACCCGCAATGAAGTGAAGCCGCAGTAGGTGAAGCGCGGTATAGCGAGGGACTACTGTAATCCTATTACAGTGGTACCTCTACTTAAGCACTTCATTCGTTCCGTGACCAGGTTCTTAAGTAGAAAAGTTTGTAAGTAGAAGCAATTTTTCCCATAGGAATCAATGTAAAAGCAAATAATGCATGCAAGCCCATTAAGAAAGAAAACAAAGCTCGGAATTTGGGTGGGAGGAGGAGGAGGAAGAAGAAGAGGAGGAGGACAGTCGTTGCCGAAGGAAGAAGGTGAGGTGAGGGGAATTTAAAAAATTACAAAACTTTAAGGCTTTAAAAAAAAAGAGGGACTCGGAGGCCGCGAGGAGGAGCATGTGCCTCCCATACACCTGGCGCAAGGCTGCCTCCCATCTACTGCGCCAGAGGGAGAAACCCATGGGGAATGGTAGGAAACTGGCAGGGCCTTCTTGCCACTCTCAAATTTCCTGATAATTTTTTCTGGGCTCGGGATCTTAAATAGAAAATGGTTCTTAAGAAGAGGCAAAAAGATCTTGAACACCCGGTTCTTATCTAGAAAAGTTCTTAAGTAGAGGCGTTCTTAGATAGAGGTACCACTGTAGATGCCAAATCACCTCTTCCAACAGGTCACTTCATCTTTTCTCAAAGCTCTCTTTGTGCCCCAATTTATTTGTGGGTGAAGATTCATATAATGTAATGTGAAATACAGATATTTAAAGCTGCATTTAAATTTTTATTTATTTATTTATTTTATCAAGCATATATAATATTACACAAAAAAGTATAAAGTAACATTACAGAAAAAGTATAAACATAATCTTAACAGACAGATTTGGGGCATTAAGACTTAATATCTAGCCCCGGCCAATGACTGAATGTATGGTGCATGATGGGATGAATGTACAGTGTTACCTTGACTTTGGCGGGTCCAACATTCGATTTAAAAAAATAATAATTAAAAAATACTTTGCAGGTTTTTTTTCTATACCACGGTTTTTCCCGCCCATGATGTCATACGTCATCACCAAATTATTGTTAATAAATAATTATGTTAATAAATATCAGGATCATTAAGCATCTTCTTCAATGGTGAGTACAGTAATAATGGTGAGTAATAATCTAAAGGTTGTTAAGGGAATGGGAAATTGTAATTTAAAGGTTTAAAGTGTTAGGGGATATCCTGCGAGACTGTTCATAGCCAAAAATAGTGTAATTACTTCCGCATCTCTACTTCGCGGAAATTTGACTTTCGCGGACGGTCTAGGAACGCATCCCCCGCGAAAGTCAAGGGAACACTGTAGTTGATTAATTTTAAATATTTGGGTTTTTAGAGTGTATTTTAATGTAGATTTCTTACGTATTTTTATTCATCTTTGTCGTGAGCCACCCTGAGTCTAAAAAGAAGGGTGGCATAGAAAACAAAACAAAAAAACAAACAAACAAACAAATACATAATGTGAATACATAAAATGTATTCTGTGTATTTTGTGAATACATAAAATGTATAAACATGGTTATGAATACATGACATGGTTCCGAATACATGAGGACATTAGGACAGGGACGTTAGGCGTGTTAATGCACTTATGGACGCCTCTCTTAGAAATAGGGTGAAGTCAACGGTACACAGTCTAAGGTTAAAGTTTTGGAGGTTTGGGGAGGAAATCACAGACACTGGTGGTGCATTTCAGACATTGACCACTCTGTTGCTGAAGTCGTATTTTCTGCAAATGAGTTTGGAGTGGTTTATGTTAAGTTTGTTTGCTCCTGTATTATTCTGGTTGAAGCTGAAGTAGTCATTGGTAGGTAGGACATTATAGCAGATAATTGTAAGTGCTACACTTAGTTCAGATAGAAGGCAGCACAGTTTTAAATAGTCTAAGCTCAAAATTTCAAATCTGGTAGCATAAGGCAGTGATGGCATGGGTGCCACAGGCAGTACACAGACCTGTATCTGCTGGCCCACAAGCCAATGCCCTAGCTCAGCTCCAATGTGCATGTGTGTGCCAGCCAGCTGATTTTTGGCTTCCACAGAGGCTCTGGGAGTGTTTTTTTGGCTTCCAGAGAACTTCCGGGGGGTGTGGGAGGGCATTTTTACCCTTTCCCTGCTCCAGGGAAGCCTTTGAAAGGACAAAACACGAGCCTACTGGGCCCACCCAAAATTGGGAAACTGGCTGTTTCCAGCTTTCAGAGGGCTTCCTGGGGGTGGGGGAAGATGTTTTTGTCCTCCTCCGGCATTGAATTATGGATGTGGGCACGCTCACATGCATGATAGCATGCATGCACACACGCACGCTCTTTTGGCACCGGAGGGAAAAAAGTTCGCCATCACTAGCATAAGGTATTCTGTTGCAAACAGAGGAGTGGAGGAGTCCTCTCATGAAATATCTCAATTGTATTAATGTCCGATACGTTGTGTGGGTTCCAGACAGATGAGCTGTATTCAAGAATTAGTCTAGCAAATGTTTTATAAAAGTACAATATTACCAGAGAAAAAACTACACAAGATTAGGTTAACCACTCTTAATGCCTTTTTGACAATTTTGTTACAATGGGCTCTGGCACTTAAATCATTAGAGACGAGTACTCCAAGGTCCTTAAAAGAGTAAGGATCTTCTACAAGGTGATGACCATCCAGCTTGTATTTTATGTTCTGGGGTTTGTTTGTTTGTTGCCAATGTGTAAGACTGAACATTGGCGGAGATGTGTAGTTGCCACTTGTTTGACCATTCTGACACATAGCTAAGGTTTTTTTGAAGGGTTGCAGCATTGTCAGTGGTGTCGAATAGTTTTACATCATTAGTGAAGAGAACAACTGCTTTTAATATGATCGCAAAGGTCATTAATGATACAAAGTGCCTACGGAGAGGGCTGCAAACAAATCTAATAAATTATTATTATTATTATTATTATTATTATTATTATTATTATTATTATTATTATTATTATGTCAGCACAACACAGCAAACGAGATCACTATGCTGGATTTCGTATTTCATCACCAGTCGGACACTTCCCAAGCACCTAGGACTGTGTGATGTAGCGGCGAATTATGTTTGCCGATCCCAGTAAAGCGGCCTTTTGCAATTGACAGATGGAGATTTTGTCAATTCCAATGGTTTTCAAATGTCTGCTGAGATCCTTTTGCACTGCACCCAGCATGCCAAGCACCACTGGGACCATTTTCACGGGCTTATGCCAGAGTCGTTGCAGCTCGATTTTTAGATCTTCGTATTTCACTAATTTCTCTAGCTGCTTCTCCTCAAATTATTATTATTGTTGTTGTTGTTGTTGTTGTTATTATTATTATTATTATTATTATTATTATTATTATTATTATTATGTCTTAATTCAGTCCTATGTGTGTTTTACTTCATTTTATTTATACAAGGCTTCTAAAGTGTCATGTCTATAAGAGTTTCTTGGGGTGCCTTGTAACAAAAAAGTCAAACCCATGAAAACTCTTTCAAGGTCAAAAGTAATTTTAACATATTAGAAATAAAAACGGCAAGGTAATCACAACAGAAATACTTCTTTCCTTGTTCTTCTGTCTTTCTCTTAAGACTGTTGTTGCCTTAATACCCAACACCCATTGGCTCTGTGGAAGTCTGACTGAGATTAAATATTTACAGAAAGGCCCTATCAGGATTATTCAGCAATTGCACCACTTCTGTTTACATGACTCATGGAGGTTTGACTGCAAAGGCTCTTAAAATTAGAGCTCCAGAGGAGAGTTTTTACTATGTTGATTTTTTTTTTAAAAAAAATTGTCCTCAGAAGACCTTTTGGTAAGTGTTCTGTGGTTCTGATCAGAAGTTGCAGCTGCTCTTTGGCCTCTCTGTTTACAGACATATCATGTGATATGGTTTTCTCTGTGTGTGTGTGTGTGTGTGTGTGTGTGTGTGTATGCGCATGTTGAGAGGAGAGAGAGAATGTGATTCTGTTTTGGTCTTAAAAATATCAACCTTCCTTGTTCAAGGAAAACATTTTAAAAGAAAAAACAACCAGAATACAATCATCCATTCCAAGAGTAGTGTATTGCTATTGCCATCTACTGCTTAAAAATGCAACTGCTTTATTACTCTAATTGTCACCTTGCAAAGAGACAACTCTAGGCCAGTGTTTCCCAACCTTGGCAACTTGAAGATATTTGGACTTCAACTCCCAGAATTCCCCAGCCAGCGTTCGCTGGCTGGAGAATTCTGGGAGTTGAAGTCCAAATATCTTCAAGTTGCCAAGGTTGGGAAACACTGCTCTAGGCCATGAAATACGTTTTACATCATTAGTGAAGAGAACAACTGCTTTTAATATGATCAGAAAAGTCATTTATGTCACAGAGTGTCTATTATGTCTTAATTCACCGCAACAACACAAGAGCACGCAACAGATTCAAACTTAATACGAACCGCTCCAAACTTGACTGTAAAGAATATGATTTCAACAATCGAGGTATCGAAGCGTGGAACTCATTACCGGACTCAATTGTGTCAACCCCTAACCCCCAACATTTCATAGAAACATAGAAGACTGACAGCAGAAAAAGACCTCATGGTCCATCTAGTCTGCCCTTATACTATTTCCTGTATTTTATCTTACAATGGATATATGTTTATCCCAGGCATGTTTAAATTCAGTTACTGTGGATTTACCAACCACGTCTGCTGGAAGTTTGTTCCAAGGATCTACTACTCTTTCAGTAAAATAATATTTTCTCATGTTGCCTTTGATCTTTCCCCCAACTGACTTCAGATTGTGTCCCCTTGTTCTTGTGTTCATTTCTCCCTTAGACTCTCCACAATTGACCTCTCCAGGTTCCTAAGAGGCCAGTAAGGGGCGCCAGTAAGGGGCATACATAAGTGCACTGGTGTGCCTTTCGTCCCCTGTCCAATTGTCTTTCCTTTCTCTCACTTATCATATATATTCTCTTTCTTTCATATATCCTCTCCTCTAAGTTCACTTTTACCCTTATATATATTACTACATGTCTATTTTGCTTCCTATGTATTTGTATATAAATTAAA